>NW_010389427.1:30337-33748 GCF_000710305.1 Buceros rhinoceros silvestris
TGTGCCCCCCCCGCCCCCCCCCCCCCAGCCACAGCTAGGACCATGCACCCCAGCTACCTCCTGTGCACCTCCTCAGGAAGCGGCTTAACGTAAACCTGACCTTGTTCCATGTCCTGCACCAGTCCCGGGACTACCCCCTGGTTTTCCCAGCTCCACTGAGGATTTGTTCCAGCATTCAGGACAGGTTGCTGTGGCTGAGCAGGTCACTTTTTTTAGATGCACAGGGAGTTTCCAAAGCCCGTGCCAGGGGTGTCCCCTAGTCCCTGTACTCCTGCCTCTCCAAGCAGGGGACTGAATGAAGACAGTACAGATGCTGGAGGTGTCCCAAGGTTAGTGTTTGTGCATATGCAAAAACTGCCACAGATTGTTGCCAGTCCCTTTTATTACTGAACAGAGAACAGCCGATTCCTGAAATCCTTCCTGGTGAAGTTAGCCGGCTTGGTTCTGTACGCATGAACACCTGTTTAATTTCTCTCCACCTCGGGGTGCCTGCAGCATTCAGACTAATTGCTTGTTGCTGTTGTTTCCGGAGTGTGTTTATCCAGCCTCCCTGGATCAGCTTTAAGCAGTGCCTTTTGTTTTCCCCCCTTGAAGGCATTTGACTCGGCTAGTCTTGTGGGTTGCAGGACCTAACATTGTTGCATCTCCTTTGGGGCTTCCCGTTTTGCAGCCCACCACGTGCATGGTCCTCATGATGTGGCATAGCTGGACAAACCACTTCTCTGATCTGTCTGGACAGAGTGGAATGCTTGACCAGCATTCAGAAGCTTCAGAAATGTCAGTGGAGTTACAGAGCAGCTCTGAAGAGGAGCACAGACATCTGCTGCAGGGCAGCAGTGGGGTTTCAGATGATGCCATCTCCTCCCTTCCAATCCTCTCACACAGCCAGAGGAGGCTGCTGTAAGGTGATGGTTGCCCCACTGCCCAGAGGCAGATGAGACACACTCCTGTGGTTCCCTTCGTGGCTTCAGGTGGTGCTGATCTAAGCAGCTGTGGTTCAGTGAAGCCGGGTCTTTGCATTGGAGTGGAAGAGGACAGCTCATGGTGCTTGCAGGGCAGTCCTGACCCCTGGCAGCTGCCTGCATGCTAGGCTTCATGGGCAGGAAAGCACTGCTGCATTTTAAGGCGTCAGCCTCATGTGTGATAGTGGATTATGGTCAGAAAGCAAAAGGATAGGCTGTCCCTGCCTCTTTTCTCACCTCTCTGGCCAAGGCAGCTACTCTAGCAAGTTACTTGGCAGTGCCGTCTAAGGTAGACAGCAGTCTCTGTCAGAGAGGGCGTGGCTGCCGAGGTATCTACAGGCAATCTGCCACAGCGCAGGAGCCAGTGCTCAGCTCTGAAACTTGGCTGGGCTGGGGCCAAGTGGGGCTTTGCTCTCATAGTAAAGATACTGCTCTGCCCAGGGAGGTCATGTCTGGGGGCAGGAACAGGCAGCCCCCACCCCACCAAGGCACTGATGATTTTTCTCGTTGCAGACTCGCTGGCCAGGCCCAGACGAACTGTATTCACCCGGGCGATCGAGGGCTGTGACCTCCACTGGCAGGACAGCCACCTGCAGCGCATCATTAGCAGTGACTTCTACATGTCTCCTTCCTACCAGCGGGAGGGCGAGAGCCTCCTCTTCAACTCCCAGGGGCAGCCGCTGTGGCTAGGTGAGCATCCAAACCAGAAGCCCCCTGCATGTCCTGGCTGGGCAGGGTTACTAGTAGAGAAGGGCCACCCCAGGGGTCAAAGAAGCTTTGCTGCTCTGGGTCCTTGCAAGCTTCTGCATCTTGGAGTGAAAGTGCCTCCCTGGCCCTTAGCCTGAGGAGTAGGGTGAGCAGAACCTGATGCCCTCCCACAATCCAGCCACAGTCCTTGTAGCAGGTCACACATCTTTACAGACTCTGTTCCCCATTGGGCAGCTTGGACCAGGCATGTCATGCCGTCTTTCATCCTGCTGGCGTTTGACTGTTCCCAGTGTGAGCTCCCACTGTTCCCAGGACAGGGGGCCCGGACACTTTAAAGTCCCTTGAAAGTTGGCTGGGGAGCACAGTTATTTTTTCTTCCCTGCTCTTACCCTCTGTTTAGTTCTCCCTTAAAGACGAGTAGCAGCCAGTACAATTAAGCCTTGTATGAGCTTAAGGCAACTGGACCAGTCAAGCGAGCACCCTCCTGCGTTGTAGACCTTTATTCCATGTACCTCAAGCCACATAACATCTCTACTGCAAAGTCATGACCCTGGGCAGATCTGCAGTCTTTCGACAACTACATGTCTGGGATGAGAACAAGTGAGACAAAGGGCTTGGGGTGTGCCCGGTGTGGCTGTCAGCCCCCAGACCAACTCCAAATTGGGAGATACAAGCCCCCGACACCTCCAGAAGGGTGGATGCCTCATCCTTACAGCCCAAGAAGTGAATGTGTGGGCATGGAACAGGTCAAAACCCACCACTGCACTGTTGTCCTTTCCAGGGGGACACAGCTGGATAGGAGGAGAATAGTTAAAGTCACCCAGAGATGTGATTTCTGGAGCAGCAGGCACTAAGTTGCTATTAAGGCAAGGAGATGAATTAAGAAGGGCCCGTGTGAAGGCTGCCAGTACACTTCTGCTAGCTTAGCTGGAGCAGGGGAGCGTGTTCCGACTCTGGGAAGAGTTTTGTGCAGCTGCAGGCAGCAAGTCTCCTCCCCATGCACCACAGGCAGTGGTGGTGAGTTATCACTTCGTGGACTCCATCTAGCAGGGACATGGTGGTCGCAGCTCCCCTGTCCCTACCATAATGATCTTAAAGGTCTTTTCCAACCTGAACGATTCTGTAATCTGGTTTCTGGTGAGCCCTTTGGTCTGGCTGGTTGGTGCATGTTATTTTTCTAATGTGTTTACTGCGATTTTTGGAGTTTGAGGTTTTGCTTTCTTGGCACCCCTTCAGGGACTCAGTGCTGGGAGAGGAGTGTGATTTGTCAGCAACTTCCAGTGATGAATTCAGCAAGAAGCTGAATATTTCATCCATTTAGCAAATGAATAGAGGGAGCAACAAGAAGCTTTTTTACAGATGTGTTTGTTCTGAAACCTCTTCCTTGTATATTCCTTGTGGGTGACCATTGGGATGTGGAAACCCCATTTGTGGAGGTGGTTGTCTGCATTTCCAAAGCTTTCTGAGCTTTTCCAGGAATAGAAATTATCCCTCTACCATAATTTTAGATCTTCTCTGTTTGCCTGTTGTTCGGTTTTGGGTTTGTTTTTTTTTTTTCCCCTTGGTAGGACATTTTGCAAGAAAATGGGATTTTTGCTGCTTGTTATGCAGTATGTCATGTCATCTGCTCGTGCTAATTTCTCACTCAGTCATAATCCTCTCCACAGTTGCTTGTGATTTCAGGTGAGCAATGAGCAGCAGGAGCAGATGAATTCCTAAGCAACTGTGAGTCTTGGGGTGG
>NW_010389427.1:33910-41017 GCF_000710305.1 Buceros rhinoceros silvestris
CGTGCAACTGTGCCTAATAATAAAACACCAGGTAGAGAGCTGCAGAAGAGATGGGGCATCTGCAGAGCTCACTCCACAGAGGCTTTAAGGAAGCAGTTCAAAACATCTCTCCAAATCTGCCAGTGCCCCCAGCGCAGTGCTGGATGCACAGCCTCACCCCATGTATCATCACCTGTGCCGTGAGAGTAGGGAAGGATCTTGGACAAGGTGCCAAGACCTGTTTGGGTTCACAGCAATGAGGGAAAACACCAAAAGCCGTCCAGATTTTAGGAGAGGTGAGTGGCAGGGTGGTAAGAACCTGTGTTTGGAGCCATCCTGTTGTGGTAATGCTGTGTTGGAAGTGCTTTCACTAGATAAGGTTTACGGAGGTGGGGGTTGAGGTACTGATGTGGCTGCTCTGGGTTGAACGTGGTGGGAGGCCTGTTAGTATTCCTCATAGGCATCACTGCCAGGAGCAGAGAGAAAGGGGTGACTTTAAGACATGAAGCGGGAGTTTGGTGTGAAGAAGACCATAGAAGAAAGTGCCCTGAAGCCCAACACTGTCAGGTTCTTTCCCACAGCAATACCATCCTGTGAATTTCTGTGCTCCTCTGGCTTAACCATGCCCCTGTGTTTGTCCTTGCCTTGCAGAACATGTCCCAACAGCCTGTGCTCGGGTGGATGCCCTGCGCTCCCACGGCTATCCCAGAGAAGCTCTCCGACTAACTGTTGCCATAATCAACACCCTGCGACTGCAGCAGCAAAGGCAGTTGGAAATATATAAGCATCAGAAGAAAGGTATGGGTAGAGCTATGGGAGAAGTGTCCCATGAGGTCTGGCTGGGCTGTCCCAGCTGGTTGAAAGGGTAGTGCTGCTCCACCCAGGGGGTCAGAGGTTTGACAGTGGGCAGCACTCACACCCTAGAAAGACAAACTGATGCATCTGATTGCTTGAGCCAAACGCACTGGGACTCGTGCTAAGGACAGAGGTGCCTGCTTGCTGTCTTTGGGCTGCTGGAGCAGGGATGTTCTTGTTCCTACTGTCGCCATGTCTGGTTGCTTGTAAGGATTGTCCGGGGAAGTGATACCTCTGTTGAAGAGTTGCTCTTTGTCTGCAGAGCAGTGCTAACTGGCTGCGTATGCTACCTCCACCTTGTATTTGCTGAGTAAATTGTACCAGGAGGCAAGCCCAGTGTTTCTCCTTTTGCAGTTGCAGTTGGCAGGGAGACAGAGTCAGTTGCTGTAGTGCTGCTGGTGGTCAGAGACTCTTGGGGCTTGCTACCTCAGCCAGCTTGAGATCATCAAAAGATGGCGCTTTTAGGACACACTGGGAGTCTTTGTCATCTCCTGAGAGATTTCTGCTTGTGTTTACAAAACATCGAGGCTGCCATTGCAAATGAGTCCATAACCTGCAGGTCTGACTTTGTAGACCCCATCTTAGGATACTGCAGTCCCTAATGTCCCTGAACAGAGAACAAGCCGCTGCATCTTATGTGTCCTTAGGGGCACCTTCTTTGTTGGGTGCCTGCTCCCTCTGATGCCTGTGGCAGTGTGCATAGTAGCTGCTCCTTGCCCTCGTGAACTGCCATGCCAGAGTTAGCCCTGGAGGTCCCTGTGTCCTAGGCTGTGGGGTAAAAAAAGGCTTCTGGTCTCAGAGACCACGCTGGGTGCAGAACCTGTCTTTAAATTCCTCACTTTTACTGTCTATCTTTCCACTTTTTGCAGAGCTGCTGCAGCGAGGAGCAACAACCATCACCAACTTGGAGGGCTGGGTAGGCCACCCTCTGAACCCCATCGGCTGCCTCTTTCTCACCCTGACCGAAGCTTGTAGATTAGAAGAGGAAAATTGCCTTGAAATTTCAGGTACGGAGCACTCCTCCTGGCTCCCTTTGCAGTGGCTGTGGCTCAGCTGAGGCCAGTGGGCAGACTCTGGGTGCAGGTCTGGTGCTCAGGACTCCTGGGCTCTGAATCTCCCTAATCTCCACCTTTGCAGGAGCAGCCAGGCCAGAGCTGCAGTGCAAGAGAAGGGGGAGTTAGCGCCCTGAGTTTACCCAGCCTTCAGGATTTGCAGCCGGAGCAGAGCAAGACAGTGCCTTAGCAGAGCTGGGCTGAGGCATGCTGGCCTGGGGGAAGGCTCTGGTGTCAGCCATGCACCCTGTTGCATGTGTCTCAGGTCTCCTAAGGAGAGTAGGAAAGAGGGTGAAGCCCACATCTCCCATGGGGAGGTTTTATCCATCACCTGTGGGTGACCGAAGGCAGGCAACAAGGGAAGTGTTGGGTCTCGCTTTTGAAGTTGAGAGGTTTTTCTCTCTGCTGTGGGTCTGCCACCTAGGAAGGCTCTTCTGACCCTGCTGTGTGTCTTCCCCCTTCTTCCAGATGCTGGGGACTCCAAACCCCCAGTGTATCAACACGTGCCCGTCGCAACCGGCAGCCAAGACAGTGGCGAGTCCTACCTGTCCCTGGCCTTAGAGGTGGCCCTGATGGGGATGGGTCAGCAGAGAGTGATGCCTGAAGGTCTTTATGCCCAGGACAAGGTGTGCCGCAATGAGGAGCAGATCATCGCCCGGCTGCAGGACCTGGAGCTGGATCCGGTGCTGGTGCAGACCCTGCGAAAGCAGTGCATCTTGCTGCTGGAAGGTGGGGGCTTGGTCCATCTAGCTGGCTTCTGTGTTTTAGCTGAGTGTTGGTAACATCTCCAAGGTGCCCTTCCCAAGGTTTACGCCTGGCTGACCCCATCCTGGCTTCTTCCTCTGGGGATGTGGTGCTAGTCTGTAGGATGGCTTCTCTGCCTCATCATCTGACAAAGCAAGGGTTTGCTGACATCTCTGAAGCGAGACCACCTTAGAGGCATTACGGAGAAAGGTGCTAAGCATGTGGCTTCAGTTTCTAAGGGATTTTGATCTGAAACTGTTTTTAGAAGAGGAAAGAGCCCTTTGCGCTGGATCTGTGGAGCAGATCCTCAAAGCTTTCAAGTGGTGCAAACCCTAGCCAAAGATCTTGCTGTTCTAATTATGGCTGATGAGCTCTGCTTCTGCCTAGGTGGTCCCTTCAGCGGCTTGGGAGAAGTCATCCACCGTGAGAGCGTCCCCATGCACACCTTTGCCAAATACCTGTTCTCCGCCCTGCTGCCCCATGATGCAGACCTGGCGTACAAGCTGGCTTTGCGGGCCATGAGGTTGGTGCATGTTTTATCCTGTCCCTGCCCCCCTGTTTTGCCTCTCTCCTCAGCTCTGCAGGGAAGCCAGGATGCTTTGTAACCCCAGAGCAAGAATGGGAGTGGAGGCAGACTTGGAGCTTGTCATGCCTGGGATCATCCAGTGCAGTGTGTAGGAGGGCACCAAGCAGCAGTACAAAGAGAATCGTGGTCTCCTTTTGGGTGATTCCTGGTTTACAAGCCCCATCCATAGGGATTTGCATGGGTCCGATAATGTCTGCTGGTCATGCCCTCCACCTGTGCCTCACCCCAGGCTGGACCAGCACCTGTCAGTCCTGGTGACAGGCATCCTCTGCTGGAGCAGGTCCCAGGCATGTGGGGTGCTGTCATCTGCTGTCATCCCCCTTCTGCCAGGCCTCGGGCACCTCCCTGCCCTCAGGAAGAGCTGTTATCCTGGCACAGATGCAGGGGGAGATGATTTGCCCCGGGCTCCAAGATGTCAGAGCCAGGTGGAGAGCACAGTCATGCTCTGTTCTCCATTAAAGCACAATTCCATCTCTGGGACTGGGGACAGGGCCAATATTTTTGGGCCACCCGTTTCCCTCCCTGGTGCATGACAGATCTCAGACATCAGCCCCTGTGCTGCAGGGGCTGGATGGGACTTGAAAAGACTGGAATTTCCCAAATGAGTCAATGCTTGAAGGACTGTCAACCCCAGAGCACGTCAGTGCCCTCTCCTTCTGACATCATCTTTCTTGCGGCATTTCCTCGGCGAAATGGGCCATCTCTCCCCAACACCAGGGGAAAATTTGAAATCTCCTTGTTCTGCGAAGAGCTGCTCAGGAGGACAGCCAGGCCTAAAAGGGCAGCCAAGGGCATTTGCAGTGCATGGTGATGCTGTGGCCCACCAGACCTAAGACCTCCATCTGCTAAGGAGGAACGGGACTGAGTGCCCTGGGGCTGCACATTGCTCCCTCACCATCTGTTAGTGCCCGTCCCCTGCTCCCAGCTGGGACCTCCTGTGTCGGGGTGTCTCTGACATGAGTGAGGAAGGTTGGGCTTCTGCTGCCCCGTAGGTACCCCAAGCCCACGAGTGAGGAGAACAGAGACAGTTCAGTGCTCTGTGTCGCAGGGGACAGTTTCCCTCCTGTATGCCTTGGCTGGCCATCGAGTTAGTGACACCAGCACTAACTCAAGGATTTAAGAGCCAGCATGGTTTTGTCACCTTGGCTGCTGACGTGAGATTCCTGCTCCCCTTCCTTAGGCTTCTTCTCCCCCCTGGTTTTCCAGGCTTTTAGATACCCCACAAAAGCAGGTAACCTAAACCGGCTGCGGGGGCCCTGGGTGAATGTGCCGCTGCTTCTGATCACAACTAGGTGTTTTAAGAAGAACCAGATGATAAAGCCAGGAGTTCTGCTGGGCACCCTTACATGAAAGGAGTGGGGAGGGAGGCAGGATTTTGGTTGTTTCTTTTTTTTCCTGAAGCTTGTGCTTTTTCTTACAAGTTTATAAATCACTTCACGGATCATTCTCCTCCTTTCAAGTTGGTCTCAGATTGATCCCTGTGCCCATGTGTTGAACATGCAGGCTCAGGAGCTCCCACATGTGCACAGCAGCAAGATGCTTTCAAAGGCTGCACTGCAGGCAGCAGCCTGCAGGCTGCCCCTGCCTGAACTCGCCAGCACCTCAGGGAGAGGGGGCAAAGCTGGGGCTGGGCTGAGTGTGATGTTGCCTCCTCCTGTTTGCCCTTCAGGTTGCCCGTCCTGGAGACCACAGCACCGTCTGGCGACGTGACTCACCCCCACCACCTCGTCTCAGTAGTCCCCAGCAGATACCCACGCTGGTTCACCCTGGGGCACCTGGAGTCACAACAGTGCGAGTTAGCCTCCACCATGCTCACAGCGGCCAAAGGTTGGTGGGGGGGCAGCTCTGGGATGATGCTGCACAAGAGCATCGAAGGGATTTTCCTGGAGAAAAGAGGGAGCTCCTGCTTCTGTTCCCTTGAGCACTGGCAGAGTGTCATGGGCAGAGCACAGTGAGCTGGCTGGGAGCAGCCCAGTAGAGTCTGGGATCCCTGGGTCTCTAGTCCCACAGGGCCCAAGGCTCATGGTCCAAGAGTTTGCTGAGTGGGATACCTTGGTCCCAGCCGCAGGGGGTTCATAAAACACCTTCTTGCTGGTCTCTCAGGCCTCTTTGGTTCCTGTCCAGCCACAGTGATTGAAGGTGAGCATGGGCTTTTCATTAAACACCCCTCCATCCAGAAACCAACCCCACTGGGACAGGGAATGCCTGTTAGTGCTGTTAGCAGTTAGTGCTGCTCACTGTTGTCCCACATGGTCTGTAGCAGCCTCCAGCCCCCGGTACTACCAGCCTAACAGGGAAGGTGACGCTTCCCTGGCAAGGTGGAAGGTGAATGAGTTGTCAGAAAGCTCCAGCCTTGCTGCCTCGGCAGCCTCTTTTCTCCTTCCAGCCCTTCTTCTGGCTGCTTTCTGGGGCTGGTGGTGCCCTGACCCTGCCTTGCAGTGCCCTGAAGGAGAGCTGGTTCCTGGTTTATCCTTAGTTTCTTCTCCCTTCCAGCCTTTAATGGGAATGAGGTTTTTATGCTGGGGGTTTAGGGCATAAAACTTGGATTCTGCATGTTTTTTCCAACCATGCCCATCCCCAGGCGTTCCCCCATCACAGCACGTCCTGATACGATCCTACATCCTCACAGCCTCTCTTGCCTGTGCCCCTGCAAGCTGTTTTAGGGAGCCTTGGATTTTGGTAGTGGTGTGAGTGGCTGCTGTGGTTGGCAGGTGATATCTTCAGCTAATGGTCAGTCACCCGAGATGCCTCTCTGTGCCCAGGTGCAGCACTAGGTTTTTCATACTGCTGTGGGTTATTTGTTTTGTTTGGTTTTTTTTGAATGAGGTTCATCTGCTCAGTTTATGACTATGGGAGTAGAAACCCCTGGAACAAAGCAGAGGGACATGATGTGACACGTTGGCATCAATGGTCTGCACCCATGCCAAAGGTCCCTCTGCCTACCCTGAGTCCCACAGGGGATGACAAGAGGATTTCCCAAGCCAGATGCAGGATCATGGTATTAATATGCCTTGATGGGTCCCTCCTCTTCCAAGATCCTGCCCCATCTCCCAATGCCATCACGTATCTTTTTAGCACCCATGGCCTCCTGTGGCAGGAGACCCACAGCATCACTGGGTGTTGTGCCAGGAACCCCCTTATTTGGAGGTATTGCAGCCAGTCTCAGTCATGAGAGCTGCCTGCCTGACCTGGGACATCCAGGGCCAAGCCACGGTGAGTCTGGGTGATCCTTGTCCAGCCTTTGCTAGCTTTACGGAGAGAGGGGACTTCCTAGGCAAGACAATACGTGTGCATAAACAGCTTTTCTTCTTTTTAATGTTTCTAAATGAAGACTGATCTTTCTGCATCCATTCAGCACTGGGCATCTCCCCAGACCCCATCTTTGTGTGGAAGAGTCTGCCTTAACAGCTGTCAAACTTCAGCCCAGGGTAGAACATCCAGGTGTCTGCTAATGTTCTAGGACACGTCTGGGATCACTCAGCGTTGTTAGTGCTCTCAGTGAGAAGATCGTCTTGATCAAGGATGCATGCTGTAGGATATGTCACCTGGGAGGGACACTCCATGTTGGTGCTGGACTGCAGGGCCTGATACACCATCCTCCATGCGTGTGTCCAGAGGGACTGGCCCTGCTGAAGGGGCTGTTCACCACCCAGTGCAGGCAGGAGAATGGGGCTTTAGGGCAAGGTGCGGGAAAGCCGAGCCATCTGACCATTCTTGCCTGCACTCAGGGGACATGCTGCGCCTACGCACGGTGCTGGAGGCCATCCAGAAGAACATCCACTCCTCCTCCTTGATCTTCAAGCTGGCCCAGGATGCGTTCAAGATTGCCACGCCGGCTGACAGCAATTCAGACACGCAGCTGCTCCACGTGGCACTGGAGCTGGGGCTCCC
>NW_010389427.1:41097-41558 GCF_000710305.1 Buceros rhinoceros silvestris
TGCTCAACGTGGCACTGGAGCTGGGGCTCCAGGTATGGGATGGCTCTGGGGATGCCAGTGGCCCTTCTGCCCCACATGCTGCAGCAGCAGCGCTGGTGATGGTCTTCCACCAAGCAGGCAGTCCCCCACAGAAGGACTAAATTCATCCCTGTGTGGTCCTGAGCAGAGGAGCGCAGCCTTGGGAGGCCTCTGTGCCAGCTGTAGTTTGGGTGGAGGCAAGGCAGCTAGAGAGCCGGTAGCCGTCCAGGCCAGAGGGATTTTTGGGGATCACCACTGTGCTAGGTGGCCTTGTTGGAGCCCTGTGGGGCAGCTGGTCACCCTGAGTTTGCCTTGCAGGTGATGCGCATGACCCTGTCCACCCTCAACTGGCGGCGGCGGGAGATGGTGAGGTGGCTGGTGACATGCGCTACCGAAGTGGGTGAGTGCCTCAGTGCTCTGGGGGGGTCTGGCCCACGCGCAGT
>NW_010389428.1:0-5050 GCF_000710305.1 Buceros rhinoceros silvestris
TCTTTCCCTCAGTTTAATTTTCATTCCCGTCTCCCTTTCTTCCCCTGTACAGAAGAGAAACACCAGCTCCCCCCACACCCCTACTGCTTCCTCTTGTTTTAAGAAAAAGGCAATTCAGACTTAAAACCTGCCCTCCCCTCCCCTGGACCTGCCATACGGAGCTTGCCTAACGGAAACTAAACGTGTCAGCGAAAGGTCAGCTATGAATTTTTAAAGCTTTCTATCTCACTCAGGCTGACATCAAAAGCATTAGATGTAGCACTAAATCAGGGAGCGAGGGGGATTATAATATGCAACAAGTCCTGCTGTAGAATGCGACACGGTGGAGGATATTCAGAGGCCCCTTTTGGGGTGGAAGAGAAAGCTGCACCAAAATTCAGTGTCAAGGCACCAATTTCTTGCTCATCTGCCTTCCTTCTGGGGCAATCGCACCAGCTAGCTCCCTCTTGCAAGTGATCAGAGAAAAAGAGGATGTGGAATGAAAATTTTAAAGATGCATTGGTGTAATTGCTGCAAATGCAAAGCTGATCCAGGAGGTGATTTCATGATCCCCCCTTATATATGACTCTACAGTCTGCTCCTCAGACCCCCCAGCTATCCTCGAAGGGATCATCCTGGGTGAAAGCCTTTCTGGCTTTGAAAAAGGCAGAGTTTTTCTTTCTATACCAAATTAAGAAGGGCAATGGCAGAAAAAGCAGTGTGATTCCTGCAAAAATGAGCTATTCATAGCAGAACTAAAGCTACCACGTCCCACCAGTTCTGTCTTACAGTGCATCTGGTTGGGTGAAGGACCTGCACCAACAGACACCTCTGGGACTCCACTTCTTTCACACTGTCTTTGCATCTTCTCATGCTAGTCCAATAGCCGTGCCGCTAGGCAGATTTGTTTTGAAGAGAAGGTATCTAGATTTGCTGTAGAAGGGATCCAAAGCAACAGCTACACAGCAAAATATTGCCATTTTTCCGCTTCTTCACAGGCTGGTGTCAAGTCCTCGTAGTTTGTGTCTGTTTTCCATAAACAACGAGCTGCATCCCAAGGTTAGAGTGCACAGTATCACCTGCACCAACAGAGCATGGGCACAGTTCAAGAGGTGATTTATTATTCATTGATCATTTAACAATTTGGCAGCTGCAAGCAGAACTTACCCCATCAGGACTCCTAAGTGCAAAGCAGCCATTCCTATGGCATCGACATATTTTAGCGGGAACAAAGGATGTTCCCACTGAAAGGAAAAGCCAAGTGAAAAAAACCTCTGGCAGATGAAGCCTGCTTTGGCCTCTCCACAAATCAATAAATTGGAGTGCAGGGGTGTTCAGGAACATCAGCTGGAAAGCCTGGCACTAAAGTGCGTGTGCTATCTGCTCTGAAAGCCTTCCTTCCCCACGCCTGGCAGGCTGCTGTGCCTTATGGTTTTCCATTAGATGCTGCCAGCTCGGGGGAAACTCTCAGCTGGTCCTACTGAGCCTGCTAGGAACTGCCACGGGAGAAATCCTGAACTTTCAGCAATGCACCTTTGACACTTTTCCACCGTTTCATCCCCTGCCCCTTTTCAAGCCCTCCACCATACCTGACTGTCTCTTTTCAGACTTTTTCTGGATTCCTTTAGAGGAGGATGCAATCATTATGATTGGAAGAATTTCTGCTTTTAAAACAATATAAATTCATAAAAATTCAAAATGTTTTGTGGGAATATGTCTATTTTTAATAAAATACATGTTTCTCATTGTTCTCCAGAGTGTTACCACGTTTCGTTTCAGTTCTTATTTCACATCAGCCTTTATATTGAGAACATTAATTATGGCATGCTTATGTCTAGCGTCACTAAAATCACACATATACTTCATGTCACATTACAAAATTTTAAAATTGCCTTTTTTTCTGAAATAATTGAGGGAGCATGTGATATTTCCATTTTCTTAAAAAATGCCCATACTGACTTTTTTCCCATTCTGGATGGAAACAAATTCCAATGTGTCACAGTTGAACAGAAATTCTATTTTCCAAACAGCTTCAGTTTCCATCTGTCCATAGTGAATCACTGTCCATCCGTCCACACAATCTTTCAGCCTTATCCTTCATCCAGCTTTTTCTCTGTGTTTACATCTCTCCATCTGGCTACCCGTATGCTCGTTGATATCTCCATTTACCCTTCCATGGAGCCAATTTTCTACCAGCAGAACAGCCACCGAAGACTTGGGGACCAATCACACAGTTTTCTGAGCTCAGAACTGAAGTGAGAGAAATGCTCAAAGAAAAGGTTTGCATCTTTGACTGAAGAATGGCAGGACTGATGAAGAAAAAGTAGATCCTGAACTTCAGGGATGCCTGATATTTGTTTAACGTGTTTAAGGAGTGGAACAAGGCATTTAAGCAGGAAGAAGAATGTGTGTCTCCACCCATTCCCACTAGAAGTACCACGGTCTTTCAAAACACTGAGAGATCATGCCTGTTCACCTCTTTGTTTCTCCTGGCTTTCACAGCTCTTGGCAGGGGGCCTAGGTTTTCTGAGCTGAAGACGACTGTAAAGCCATTAGAGTGCCCCATGTTGTTCCATATTTAAAATCCACATCAGATCGTTGTAACGGTCCATAAAGCCTCCATAAGCCTGTGTAATGAGCTGTAGTAAGAGACACGGTGTCTTGCTCCTGGATGGCATAAGGCCAGCCCCTGAAAAGACTGCCACTGTGGTATATGGGTCCTATGTGCTTTCTCAGGAATGTCCCATGTACCACCCCGGTGACATGCCCAGGTGCTGAGATGTCTTGTGTTTCTTTTCTTGCTGGAAATGTAACTCAAATCTGTTGCTTGCTCACCTGCCTGCAAAGGAGTGACTAGACTTGAAGACAGTGGTGGACTACGAGACCCAGTGAGTCTTCTTTGAATCATCCCCCCAAAATACTAGAAATAGATCCTACTCTCACCCAGCTCAGAGTTATTCGTAAATCCTCGATACATGGTGACGCCTTTTGCTGAACTTTGAAATCATCCCCTATCCCCACTCATATCACAGCCACTGTCCTTTTTTCTTTTGACTGGATGAAAATTCACAATTCATTGCACTGAGATGTGTCTCATGGCACAATGCTCTATTGCCCTGTTCTCATTTAGAGAGGAGTTTGCTAGTAAGAATAAAAGGACCGGGATAATCGAAGATCCTAGTGGATTTAGGAATTTGAATCTCAGTGAGATAATATCTAACTGCATTAAACTTCTGCCAATAATCCAATCAAGAAGAATAACACCCAATTAAACCTTCAGAGAGATGAAATATCTTACAGGAAATAAAACTTGTAAACATTTTCTTCCAATTCCACTTACTTTTGCCTCTTTCTTCTATTTGCATTCTCATGTTCCAGAAGCTGAAATATTGGAGGCCATTCAGGTTCTTGATCACTTGCTAAAGATCTCTTTATTGGCACAACAACTTAATAGTGAAAAAGTCATGTCTGTATTTGTCAGCTAACCAAATTATGTTCAAGCAAAATATGATTTTAAATCTCAAAACAGAGAAAATTAGGGGGAAAATGTCAAGTGCTTAGGAAGTAAAAAGTATCTGTTACGTGTATTAATGTACAGTCCTACACAGAAGGCCAAAGAATATACCAGAATACATAAATCAGAGAACGACCCGCCTGACAAATGATTTATTCTTTTCACTGGGCTGAGTATTGGTGGGATTTGAGCTGGAGCACTATGCTGAGGCTTGGCACAGCATTTAGGGGAAAGGTAAACAAAGTGGAGAGAATCCAGAGCAATGAGAATAGTCAAAAATTGAAGGGGAAAGACAGAAGTACTTGGGGTTCTTAGCAGAAAAGATAAAGGAAGAATCAGGAGGTAACCTCCCTCCAAAGAATTAGTTTCAAAAAGGAAGATATAGGGCAGAAAATACTGGGCTGAAAGCGCAGCAGAGATATTTCTGTTAGGTTTCAGGAAAACTTTTCCTTATTCCGGGAGATGAAGCAGTGGATCGGGTTGCTTGAGTGTGGTATTGATCCCCACCACAGGAAGTCTTTGAGAACAAGGTTAAACCAAATTCTGTGTGGGAACAGACTAGCTGATCCTGCACTAGTTGGGGAGCAGAGCAGGTAACATCCTGAGATCTCTTCTGTCTATGCTTTCTGAAGATCTGTGACCTATAGATACTTTAATATGGTCCTTGTGTGGCTTGTCAGGGGCGTGTTCACAAGCCCAGCTCTTCCCAAGCTTCCTTCCAGTTGTGATTGAAGCAGCATATCTGGATACTCTCCTGAAGGGCTTGTAAAGCTCTGGTAAACACAGGGCATGTTGGGTATCCCATTCAGCTCTGACACTTTTTAAAAATCTAGTTATTATTGAAAGTTACTCCCAGCTCTTCCCAAGCTTCCTTCCAGTTGTGATTGAAGCAGCATATCTGGATACTCTCCTGAAGGGCTTGTAAAGCTCTGGTAAACACAGGGCATGTTGGGTATCCCATTCAGCTCTGACACTTTTTAAAAATCTAGTTATTATTGAAAGTTACTGTGCCAGCAGTTGTATTATTAATACTATTATTTATTATTTATGAAGTGCCGAGTGTGTGCTAGATGCTTATATGATTATACTCTGAGTTACGCTGGAGTTGCACAGTCTACTGAATTACGATGTAATGTTATTACCTGCAGCCTTTGCATGAGAATTATATTTTTCATTTACTGTAGTTGGCTCCTTCATCAGGTGATGGTCTGAACAGGGTCTGTGAATTTTCAGTCATTAACGTACTAGACCTGACACGGTGAGGGAATGGTACCCCCGTTTTACAGCTGCAGGCTAATGCTGGGGCTCCAAGGAAGCAGAACATCCTGGTGTCACACAGCAAAGTACAAAAGCTCTCAACTGATTGCAAGCTGCTGGTTATTTTTCCTGTCTTGAACAGAACCGTTGTTGTGCTTGGAAATGGAAAGTCTTCATTCCCTCCTGGGCTCAGATGACCTGGCTTAGCTGAGATCCTGCAGCGATGACTTCCAAATGCTTGTTACTTGTTACATCCAAATGCATTCCCTGTCCCACCAGTACCACCATTCAAGACAGAGT
>NW_010389429.1:0-6977 GCF_000710305.1 Buceros rhinoceros silvestris
GGAGCGGGGCCCGTACCCTCCGAGGTCCCGGCAGGTGCGAGGTCTCCGCACTGGGAGAAGGGCGCCCTGCCCAGCTCCGCGCAGGAGGGCGCAAACTCCCCTGCGCTGCGTGGCAGTGTCCCTCCAGCGGGCAGAAGTCAGCTTCCGCAGCCAGTCTACCTGCCCTCGTTTGTCTGGGGCGCACAAGCCGGGATTTGGGGTCTGGTTTTTCCTACTCATTTTTTTGTTTGTTTTGTTTTCCTTTCTTTACCTTCCTGACCTTTTTCCTTACTGTGCCCTGCCTGTCTGGAATGGGATCTAGACGAGCGATCCCCCCGTGAAGTCCCTCATGTGCTGCTGGCTGTGACACATGCTGTGTGTGTCACCTTTGTATCGTCCTGGTTGGGCCACATGCACTTAGCCTGCAGTTTGCGGCAGGATTTGCTTTTTGTGTGCGGTGTGAGTGCTGGAACAAAAAGGGATTTCAAAGGGTACCACTGGAGTTGACGTTTCAGGCCTGCTCTGGGCTTTAAATAAACCTTAACCCAAGAAAACGATTGTTCCAGATTAAATGCCCCTACCCCATCCTTTGTCTCATTATTTGGGTTCTTCTGTTTTGTTCTTGTGACAATTTTTTTCAAGAAGCCAACGGCAGAAATGTAATTGATTCATTTCATCCATACTGACTGAAATATTTTCACTGTTTTTGATATGGCTGGATTTATGTTTAGACTTTTTCTCTATAGGTCATAGACACGAAGCGAGCAGAATGGGCCCGATCTCACCATTCCCTTTTTGAGTGAGTAAACGTAGATGTGGCCCATTGTCAGAAACTCTTGATACCATCAGGGACTTTGTTTGGCGTGAAGACTGATAAAACAGCTTTACCTGTTACAGGCACCTCTGAGGCTACCCATAAGAAATGCTGTCACCCAGCTCATGTAGTTGTGGCTTGCTAAAAGCATGCTATGTGTTTTTTGAACGGAGCCTCTAACAGCTATTACTTTCTGCTTTGCTTAAATGTGCTTCAAGGAGGAATGATAGCTTTTACTTAAAAAGTTGCACAGTACCGACACGGGCAGAATTGGAAATGAATATTTTAGATAGTTTCAGATAAAATACAATCCACAAACAAGGTAAACAATATCATCTGAAAGTCTTATTAACTAAAACGTAGGAGTGTACATTTTACGAATGTTTGTCCAGGAACTTAGACTGTTAAATTCTGTCAATATCTGAAATTATTGCTCACCTACATCCACAGTGACCCCAAATTGTCAGAAAGAAAGCCTGCCAGTTGTAAATCCACACGGGGCTACAACAGGATTGCAATTTATTATAAAGCAGAAGGGAAAATTGGTGCCTATTCCCAAGTCCACACCTGAAGGGAACACACTTTACTGAAATAAAGATCTTACAGAGGTTTGTTTAACATTTCTTGTGAGATAGCATCATCAAATCAGGTAGATTATGTTTATTCTGAGTTCTTTTTAACCTGCTAAGAATGCTTTTTAAGAAATTTGTTTTAAATAGAACAGACTACTGAACACCTTAAAAAAATCAAAATATACTTACGTTGCAGACTTTATGCATGACAGTACATCATAGAATGTTGAGATAGAGATATACCTTTTCCTTCGTTCTCCAAAATGATCTAGCTTGGAATAATATTCTCGCTTCCCTTTGAAGTGATCTCAATGAGAGCGGAATTATTTCTGATGTAATTTAAAAGAGGAAATTAAAGACTATTATAAAAATAAATTAAAATGTATGTTTTAATACTCTGAAAGACAAATATGGAGTGTATGTATTTTGGGGGAGATCTTGTGTGTGATGTGGAAAAAGCTTATTTTAAACAAGTGTGTATGTACATTCCTTTAGATGACTGTAGTTAGAGTCACAGGATTTTTGATCTTTTGGTCTACTTATTTTTAACAGAAAGTTATTGCACTGTAAGATATGCATAAACAAATTCAAAGAGCATCTGAAATTTATTCATAAAGATAAAACAATTTAAAAATCTGAAATGCTATTGAATATGAAGAAGTGTTTGCAAAACACCTAATTCTAAAAAGGCGATCACATGATTTTTTAAAATATTTACTCCCCAAATAAACTTGTGAATCTAAAAAGATGCCAACCTGTGTACACAATGTGGACAACTTTCCAAATTCAGATAATTTTTAGTGTCAGCAGTAATAATGAATACAGAAAATGTATTTCACTCTTCTGTCCTTAAACTCCTTTAAAATTATCTCATTACAGAGACAGCCTTAGAAATTAGAAGTACCCTAGGAATCAGTATTTCCACCTAATAATTATTTTAAAACTGAATATATGTGCCATTTTCCTTTCTTTTTCGGTAGATTGTTGTGAGTATTGATTGATAAGGTTGCCAGTAAAAAGAAGGAAATAAAACCTAAATCTAAAACATGCTGTAAGGCAACAAATAGGTATGTTTACATCTATGCTGAAACGTTTGGATTTTCTTTTAATAGGAAGCCTTTAGAAATTGTTAAATTGCACCTGATTCAGTTAACAATGGAATTATCTACCAGCAGGTGAAATGCTGTTTTCCCTGTAAGATTTATACTTTAGCCCTACAGACACTTCATATCTCTGTTCTACATTACTTTTGTTAAGGTAACATTATTCAAACTTTTATTCTGGGACTATTATAATAAGTAAAACATGTGTGTGGGGGACTATTATAATACGCAAAATGTGCGTGTGTGTGCGCGCGTGTGCACAAACACACAGAAACAATTGATCCATCTCTTTTTCGCACAGAAATATTTCTGTGTAGCTATATATTTAGAAGCATATGAAGGTCTGCACAGTTTTTGGTTTTGGCACAGTAATTAAGGTAGCAGGATTCAGATATGGTTTAATGCTGAACTTTCAAAATTTAACGTCAGAGTTCCTGGTTCATCTACAACAGGATGGATATTGTGTTTATAGAGTTCATTCTTGACCTTACCTGAGTAAGTACTTTAAGTTAAAGTATGAGATGCACCTAGAGGGGTAATGCATTGAGTTTAATAGGAAGACAGTTAATAACCTTTTTTCATCCTCATGCACTATCAATCATGGCTGTCACCAGTCTGCTGAATCAAAGCAAAAGTGTTCTTCACAGATGACTGATTAGAAACGCAAAATCACAAGATCCATCTTCATGGTCACTTTTATTATAGTCATTTTTAAACTGACAGCAACCTGCTCAGTTTCAGCAGACTGGGCATCACAAATAGTGTCACTCAGTGCAGCTAAGCATGAGAAGATGTTGGCTGGATTATACTTAAAAATAATTAGGCCCAAAGCCTTTGTGGAAGCAAGAGAAAGGATTTTCTTGGTTCTAGTCCCATCTTTTCAATACCAGCAGTAGCCGGTGGTTTACTACTGGAAAATACTTTTATTCTTCCGCTTCTAGTGAATTAATCCATTTTAGGTGGCCCTTGAACAATATTTAAAAGCAATACCTACACTGGTAATGCAACCAGTCAGTTTTGATAGAACCACTCTTAAGCACAGGCTTAACATTACATAATGCTATTTGTACAGTGCGGTGATGAATTGTTGGTTTCCAGCCTCCAGGAATATTGCACAAGCTAATTGCCTTGTTAACTGGATTTGTTTCAATAACATTGTCTCCTGTTCAAATAAACTAGGGAACAGTTCAACAGTTTAAGGTTATTTATAAACTAAATAGACTGCAGCAAATTTAAAATCAAAATGGTGTA
Source organism: Buceros rhinoceros silvestris (assembly GCF_000710305.1). Taxonomy (NCBI): domain Eukaryota; kingdom Metazoa; phylum Chordata; class Aves; order Bucerotiformes; family Bucerotidae; genus Buceros; species Buceros rhinoceros. The sequence continues at coordinate 3,720 of NW_010389429.1, forward strand.
GGCAAGAGGTGGAGAGAGAAAGAGGGAACACTGACACTGCAAGTTATATTCTGTTCTGGTGTGTTTCTGAGACACAGTGAGATCTATATATAAGAAAAGGTATTCAGTAATGTTGAAAAATGAAAGAGGGTGTTTTTTTTGTTTTTGGGTTGTTTTTTTCTTTTTTGTATAAATAGTAAATACAGAATTTACACCGTGCCTTACAGTGTTTAAGCTTTGTACATACTAAGATAAATTGTGTAAATTACTGTTGACTCCAAAGGGTGTTTTTCCTGCATGAAAAGTGTAGGATTGGTTCCTTAATGTAAATAAAACCTTTCACTCTACTTAACACTGCTTAACGTGTAAGAAAATAATAGATTCTGATTTGGAATTTTATTCAAGGACTGATGGAGCGAGAAGACAGCCAAGACTAATTTTTAAATTAGGTGGGAGCTAAATAGGCCTCCCTCAAAGCTCTTCAAATTTTTTTCCACTTTTAAAAATTTAGATTCCACTTCAGCTTGTGAACACAAAATAACGTATTACACCAGCTGAGCATAATTTTAGAATTATCTTTAGAATGCCAGTAAAATGGTGCGTCTGGTTTGCCACTTAACTTTAAACCCTATAAAGGTAGTCTTATTAATAAGCCTGATTTGTGGGGCTGTGATTCCTTTAATATGGCTCAAAGGGCTTTAAGCATGGTATATCTAAAACTTTCCTTTAAAACACGCTTGTGAACTACAAATTACTTCAGTGGACTGCAGTATTGGACCATTCTCGTAGTGCCCCTTCCCATCCTCCTCTCCCAAACTGGAGGGCAGGGCTTTGGTCAAGTACGGCTCTTCCAAAAGGCAATGCTGTTCATTTCCACCCTCAGATTTTGCTCTCACTTTTCTCACGAGGCTATACACACATGTGCACGCTCTCAGTGGTGAAGAAATGAGGTCTGCATAAGCATGTAAATAAACTCTCATACACACAGAGACACACACACACATGCAGAGACACAAAAAGCATGCTACGTGCATGTTTTTAAAACTGTGTCACACGAATTGGCACACAAACACTGGTTCCTTCACAGTTATGCTGACGTATTTACTCCAAGCTAGTCAAGCTGAGAGAACGTATTAATTAAGGTATCTTTAATAATTTTATAATATTTCCTTACACTGCGTAAACAACTGTGAGTCTGAAGAAGGAAAGGTGGAAGCAAAGTAGGCAGGTTTATGTCCAGGTGAGATTCACATGCTCTGTAAACAGTTTGATTTTTTTTCCCAGTTAATGCTTATCTTAAGGATACAATTAGCATTTGATAATATGATCACATGTAGAGACTCCATGTTTGTTAAAGTGGTTTTAATATGCATCTCTATTTTCTGATGAAAAATTGATACACTAATGCTGACTGACATCTGTCTAAAAATCAAAGCAGTTAAATATGTTTGAATTTAAATTTATAAGCATTAATCAAAAGATAATCAAGCAGAGAAACTATCAAGGTCTACTGTTAAATAACATGATCGTATTTTAATAATGATGCTTTTGGGGGGAAGACAGTGTTATTTAATTAATCTTTTTTTCCCATTTGATATTTTTAGTAGTACATTCTCAACAAAAATAACTAAGGAAACTTGACTGTAAGTTATTCCTATGCACCTTCATGTGTATGAAGGATTTATTTTAGAGAAATCCTGAGATGTAAAAATATAAATATTTATATTTAAGAAACAAATAATACATTTGGGGCGAGCTACAAATGCTTTCGAGTTTCGAGTAGAAAAGTTGTCCTTTCTCCTAAATATTAAATAGTACTATACTTCCTAGATATTTTTTCAAGCCCAGTTACATTTTCAAGACAGTATGGAAAAGGTGATCAGTACAGCACATAGTAAATCCGTGTGTTGCTAATGAACATAAATAGGATGAGGAATGGTAAAAAAAATTGTGGATTTCTTCCCTGGCACAATGAAAACAGACACAGGTAATAATCATTAAAGATGTTTTTAATTCCTTAAGAAAACAGCTATATCAACCTGCCTTTGTAAACTTTTAGGATTGCCTATGTTGTTTTACTGTGCATGCCATGTCTTCCCCAAGATACTGTGCTTACTTTCTTACACTTGCTTATCCAGAATATTTCTTACATATTAGCATGTGACACAGAGTTAACTTTAAAAGACTAGGATTTTTAGGAAAAAACCTTTTGAATTAATGATATTTCCAATTACAATTATCTATCAATCCTTATATGACTGAAGTAAGTACTAACATACAATTGATTCATACTATCTTCACAGAAAATGTTGCAGTAGAACTATTGTAACTCATATAACTACAGAATGCATACAAAGATTTTGTAAGATTTCCCCAGATGTAGTTTATGTACTAAATAAGTAAAAGAGTTAACATCTACCTTAGTATTTACTAATGCAATTGGAAGAGAATAATAGTTAATGGGGAGTTATGTGCATGGAAGGCAGCAGCTGAAGGACAGTGTAACTTTTATTTTAAATAAGCAGATCTACCCAGGTAAACAGACCAAACAGTAGATTTCTCCTTCCAAGTGCACTTATCCTAAACAAATGTAAAGCCAAGGAAAATAGCCCTCAAATCCTTCAACAGCAAACACAGAGCAGCAGACACAAACAAAGATCAGGAATTCCCGTACCACACCTGTCTTTTTGCTGCCTGAATATGCAATTGTTTCTGTCCTCATCGCCTCTTTTTCACCCCCCTTTGTTTTCTGAAATGTTCCTTGTAGAAGATTAGAGAAGGGAAAAGGCTTTTCTATGAGTAGGAGGTTGCAATAAATGTGTGTATGTGAGTGAGAGAGTGTGTGTGTGTGTGCATACAAAGGTGTATTAAGAAGGAAGGCTAGACTGGTCATCTTTCGGCATCTCTCTCCTATGTGGGTTTCAGAACCTCAGCTACCACTCAACTCATTGAGCTTTAAAGGGAAAAGAGCAGGGAGCAGAGGTCATGGAAAATGCTTTTACTTTTATATTCAAATTACCAACATTTAGAATAAAGCTTATTGTCTGATATCAATATTCCCAGTGGTTAACTAGTTACACAATTTTTAGCTTCTCTCAAAAGCATTTAGATGTCTACCGGTAAGTCCAGATGATTGCTCATCAGGACTTAAAAATGATTCTGCATTTTTCCTTTTGGATTTTCTAAAATATCAATAATGTATTATAAAGCAGGGATTTCTGTTTTCTTGTCTGGTGTTCTTTTTTTTTTTTTTTACTTTATACTCCCAGAGCACTTTTT
>NW_010389429.1:7052-20451 GCF_000710305.1 Buceros rhinoceros silvestris
TTTTTTTTTTTTGTTTACTTTTATCCCCCCAGACCCTTTTTTTTTTTTTTTTTTTTTGCCTCCTGCAAAAGAATAGCCACGAGTCCTTGCAGGTCGTCTGTATTTTTGCTTTATAAGAACAACATGTTACAGGATTTTCTTCCAAAATTTAGGAACAACACCTATTGTTGTCCTGCTGCCAAAGGATGCACATGGAAACTAGTATAAACATCATGGATATGCTAAGTGCACATGTGAATCTAACACAGATTGCAAACCACAGAAGAGCTATCTTATTTCTCAGGGATAAGGACACATACTTTGTTTTTCTTCTATCTTTTAGATGTAGTCTAAGTCATAGTTTAGAGAGTAGTCTGGTAGGCTAAAAGGAAAGGATAATTTGTGTAAATGGCCAGCTGGGGTTTTAGAATCTTGCTGTGGAATGCAAAGCAGTAAAAAAGAATTCCCCAAATTTCCTTGTCCTGATGATAAAAGAATAGTTTAGGTGCTACAGTAGGGCGTTGGGGTTTTTTTTGGTTTTATTTTGGTTTTTTTTTTAATACTTGATCTTTCTTTGTAGTTTTTATTCTAACTTAACTATATTTAGGCCCTGTTTTCATCTTTATAAAACACTAGCTTTTCCTTCTTTTTAAGCTATTCTCCCACAGTGCATCTTAGTTTAATTCATTTTTTAGCAAAAGAAACACCCAGGTTCAATCTGGAGACCTCCTTCCAACATAATTTAGCTGGACCTTTTCTTAGTAAAGGTTTTCTGGTTTTCATTTTCACTTCATATTCTCAAATAAAAGATCCTTTGTTGTCTACCATTTGATTGGACTTAATGAAAAACACTCCATTTTAACTTAACAGTATTTCCCTTTGAATGTATTATATTTAAGGACACTGTCAAAAATCAAGCATTTAATCTCAGGTTTTTATACTTAAAATTATATTACTATCATATGGTTCAATGAGGTGATGTAAAAAGTATATTGAATAGATTTCAAAAAGAAAAGTGAAAAACTAGCCTCATTTTAATATGAAACTAAATACTACGGCTAATGTGCAGATTGGGTATGGTAGTTGACTTTAAAGACTAACATGTGACAGGGTGCCAACAGCTGAATTGTGCAGTATTGACTAAATGAGGTTCACTGATTTGTATTGAGGCTAATATCTTCTTTAAACAATTCCATGTAAATTGTGCGTATAAAGTCATTGGAAGCTATTTCTCAGGACAGCTTTGCTGGCTAGCTACCTGCTGGAGTGAGGAAGATAATCAATAGAAAGAAATAGAGCTGAGCATGAGACTAGGAAGCTTCAGAGCAGTTAGTGCTGATAAAAGTAGATGATGTCAATATTTGTGAATAACACAACTTGAGTATAACAGACAAAAGAGAAGTGCATATGTGGTAGAGTGTTCAAACAGGGGCAGAATTAATGCATAAGTGGCAGATGTTGCCTCAGGCTGCAAAAGACATTATATATTCCAGGTATTGTTAAATTCCTAGTGAAACACCATTGTTCAATATAGCATATTAAAATTATATCTAGCAATGTGAGAGTCAGAATACTTTTTACATAAGTAGAACTTCTCAGAAGCTGATGCATTCTATTGACAGAGTATTTTCCATGCTTCTCCTTGACCTCTTAAGAAAGAGCTTCTGTCAGAAATGAGTACTGCAGAAACAGTACTCGGTGGTCTCTAATTAAATGGATATTTAAAACTAATACTTAAAATGTTAACAAAACCAAAATGGAATGTTACAATTTGGCAAAAAATAAGTTATTTACTTGTAAAGCTGTAGACATCCTTGAGTCCACCCTCTTGCCCCCCTTTCTTGTGTTTAAAGATTGTTGAAACAAAAAATTCCCAATGCTCTTTCAAGATTGTAGTATGGTGAATGCTTTTAGATGTGATGTCCCTATTGGTAGTGAAGTATTGGTATATTTTTGCTAATTTAATAGTAGAAATCAGTTTTCCTCTTGCTGTCAGGTGATGAATTTTTGTTCTTCTACGCCTGATCTTTCTGTTGATGTATTATGACATAGTCTGTCAACATGAACAGATATGTGAAAGGGAGATTGGGTGACTAAGACATGCAACCTGAATATGGCTCCTCTTGAATTTTAAGCATATTATCATGTTTGGGTACAGTCAGTAGAAATCTCGGATTTTTTTTTTTCTCTAAAAGAAAGCTATTATTTTGACGTAATTTAAGCAAAAGCAAAACAGGTGGACTATAACAAGGTCCTAAAAGCAGAATGAATGAGGTAACTCCAAAACATATGCATGAGAGCTTAAAAAGCTTTCATGTCTAAGTTAATAGCTCTTTAAAAATAACATTTGCAAAGCGCAGAAGTTTTTGTGTAAGAAGAACCAATCCAGGCTTATCTGATTATTAAATATTGCTATCGCTTTTTAAAAAATTAAATAATTCCACAAGCTTTACATGGTTTTGTTGTCACAGATGTTTTTATTGTTTGGTGTTAAATATCTGGATTACATCAAGTAGGTGATTACTACGTCAGCTAAAAAGGTCAAGTTCCATACTTTTTATTTCAAACCATCATAAAGAAACCTTTCTATAATGACACACATGTATATACTGTAGATCTCTCCATACTCGTTTTAAAAAAAGCTTATAGCTGACACATACCTTAAGAATAAAGAATTTCGTATTTTGGTAGTTAATACATTGTCAGTATTTATGCCTAAAATAAATACTTGTATACTGAAATAATTAACTTTTTCACAGCAAATTTCTCATTAAAATACCAGATTTAATCACTATACATACAATTTATAGCATTAAAGTTGTTCTTATTAGAGTCATGTGCCATAAATGTCTTCTTATAAATTTTTTTTCAGGTTGCGATTCTTTAGTTGTCATACATGCCATCATTTTATCTTAAAATTACAGAAATATGTAGGATTCCTGTTTAATAGCAAACTCCAAAGAAAACTTCATTTCAAATAAAGGATGCATTTTGATTTGGGACATAGTAAAAATATCTTTAAAGATATATACATCAACTAATTTGTTAATCTTGTGCCACTTTTAGCATTTGTCACACATATAGACCAGGAAATTGCCTCCATCTCATTCTGGCTCTGTGTTGAATTAAAAACCTCTACTGCAAAGAAGAGCATGATGTGGGGAAAGAATAAATTTAGTTCTTTCTTTAGTAATGCACATATATTTCCATACATTTCACATCCTAAGGGAGCCTGTGAAAGCGTTCAATAAATACAAAACTGTAATTCCAGGAAAAGAGAATTTTTGTATTATAAATTTCACATAGTACTTCATTTTTAAAAGATCTGAAATTATAAATGTCATTATGCTTTTATTATTTTATAAAAAAACGGGTTCTCGAAAAAAATGAAGGCACTGAGTTCTAGGGTCACTGGTATTTCTGAGAGTATTAGATGATTTAGAACAACAAAAAAAATATATTCAACAATGGCACTAAGAAATTAAGAAAATATTAGCTATGTCCAGCCAAACTAGTTCTAACCTACATATGCTAAAATCAAAATCATATATGTAAGCATTCATATGGAACAATTGCCTATCTTCACCTTGTATATTAAGGTCAGCAAAAAGAGCAGTTTATGGATAAAGGGCAATAAGAAAGAGGTAGCCTTTAAACATGATTAGTTGGTGTCTATTAAAGATGTGTTAAGATGAAATATATACTGCAGGTGAAGAAAATTACTAACTCCTACTAGGAAGATAGACTTGCTATGTGTGTATTTCACTATACCTTTAAAATATTTGTGAATTTGACTGCCTTCTGAGGAGACAGAGCAATGGCGTAGATTTATGAGGGTGTGACGAAAGGGGGGCTAGGAAAGATTATGGCATACTTGTTTAGAAAAACTGAGAACTGAAGGTTCCTGATTTACACTGACATATATCTAGATGAAACTATAGTTTGCAAATTGCCTAGAGGAGCTATCTTTCATTAAGTGTTTGATGGGTACAGAAGTGTACGTATCTATTCTGGAACAGTCTAGGAATACTGATGCAGTATTTGCAAATACAGTTTTAACATTTTACATTTTCTTAAATATTTTCATCTGCATGGTCACCACCCCTAGCCTTGAAACACCCACGCCTATTGAATAAACTGTATGGTTAGAGAAGTTCTGTTGCATTGTTTTGAATTCTTGGGATAGTGGTATGCTGACACGCTCTCTGCACTGCGGGACGAAGAGAGATCAAACCGTGGCTTAGGCACACTTTATCTTTTTCAACAGATTACCAACATAGTCGACACATGCTACATCTTAACAGTTAGAAAAAGGAAAGGGGGTGTTTTAATTCCCAACTTGCACAATTAATGCCTTTCCAAAGGCTTTCAACTTTGATACTATGTTGTGATGTTATTGCATAGATTAAATTTGATATTAGTCAAGGAGTAACAGATAAGGCATGTAGTGTTACCAAGCACTGTAAGGGGTTTTTGGGGGGTTTTTTTGGGGTTTTTTTTTGGCAAAGAAAGCCTGAAAGACTGGTACATTCCCTACTCTGGTCAACTTCGCTTGTTTTATGCTAGCTGATACAAGGTAGATGACTTGTCTGGGTGGGGGAGGGGCAGGCTGGCTTTGCGTTATTATTTTCGGTACATTAACTTCCTCTTTCTTTAGGAGCTGTTACTTTTTAATCTTATTTTAAATCATTATTATCATAGTGAAGATCTGTATTAGTCAGTACAATTCTAGTTTCATAATTCACGTTTTATTAATGCAATTAAAATTGGTATTTACTGATGCTTCAGGAACAAAATTATGAATTTAATATCAATTTAACAATGGATCATATTATGCATTCTCGTTCTGTCAGCATATTTTCAAGCCAGGTGAATGCATTATACAAATATTAGGCAATATTTTAGATAATCTACCTATTAAATGGAAAGTTTTGTCAGGGTCGTAAGTACACTTGGTCACCAATTATATATAGAAAATGTTTTTTTTTTTTCACACAGAGATGTGGAAGCAGGATTAAAATATCAGCACTTTTAAAGATTTCACTGGCTTCTAATAGTGACATAATGAGCACTATCTGTTAGCATAAGCTTTTGACTGGTGACAGAGAAAACAAAGTTTATGATCAGACAGCTACTTATGCTTTCGTTATGAATATATGTTCAATGCATTGATAAATTGACCCAAAGCTTTCTGTGCTACGTTATTATATGACGAGCTGTACATCTCTGATAAGCAACATGCACTGAGCTATTTTCATCAGTAACTAGCATAGGTTTCTTAAATCATTAACTCCTCAGATCAGGGGAGGGATGCCTGGATATTTCTGGATGTTTGGATAGTGCCTAGCATAATATAATGTGTACCAGAAGATACGGAAGTAATTGGCACTTGTTAGTTATAAGCAGCATTTTTTAGCATAGGCTTTCTAGCATACCAAGGAGCAATTAACCTCAGCATCAGTCAATCACCTTTTCCTAGTTAACTCACATTATTCTTTGAGACCAGCTGCCACCTTCTTGCAGAAAAATACATGTAACTATGCCCCTAACTGTCATGGAACTTTTAGACCAGCGTAACTTTATTATATTCAAAAGAGTCAGAGCTTTCTAAATAGGATGGTAATTAAAGAAAATTGTTTTTCTTCCATGACTGTAAATTAGGAGTAAGTGCACTTAATTCATTGGAACTACATCTGTGTAAAACTGTAGCACTGAAGTAGGAATCAATCTTTTCTTTCTGTACATAAGAGGTGAAAGTGTAGTACTGTACCTAAGTCAATCAAAGCAATGACGTTGCTTAGCAATGTAAATGTAAAAGAGTAGATTGCTGATGCCAAGAAATTTGCACCCACGAACTGCAGCTGTCAGTGAAAGGGAAGTTGGTTGCAACTGCAGTGCAGTGTGGAATTAATACCCTAATTAGAGACTTCTTCATCTCTATTAGATATGCCTGACATGATAACATGGTGAGGTTATTTATCAGCTTATCATTGCTATGGGTGACAGGAGTAGCTGGTTTTGTTCTTTTTAATTGTTTTTCTAAGAAGCAGTAAATACCTTCAATCCATTTTTGATAGGAATAGCTGACCAGAAGACCGTTTATGTGTGTTATTTTTGTAGATTCGGATAGGTTGACGGTGGGTTAATGTAACTTTTTTCCTACTTCCCTGGATGGAAGAGTGAATTTTGTGGAAAAAGGATATGGATGAACTGAACTGTTGATTTAAAGCAGAACATTTTATTCCAATAGGAGGAGGCAACTTCCATAAATGACAACTTTTTTTCTTTTGATAACTCCAGTGAAATACAGAGATGACACCTGTATGAAGCATTATTTTTAGAAAAAGGGACTGGAACACTTCTCCCCTGACTATCAAAATGACATATAAATATCATTTCTTTTACTTTTTCTGTGAGTTTTGTGACTTGTGCCTTGGTGTGTGACTGCGATGTGCATTTTTTGTTGACAGATGTGAATAAGGTATAGAGAGTACTAAATAAAAGCATGCCTTGTCCAAATAGGGAGCAATATGCAGGATAACTTAGGGAAGAAAAAAAAGAAAGAAAGAGTGGATTCACTGTTAACTTATTTCTTCCTGGTCTGCCCGTTTGGGAATAAGCAGACCAACATGGAATATTTTTCCAATGAGTGATGGAAACAAAAAAATTAGAAAGTTGAAGCCTGTAAGGTATTCTATCACTGCTCCTAAGAGTTTTACAGGCTCAGTTCTGAATAAATAAATCTTTTGATTATGGACTGGAGTCTATCCAGCTCAGGTACAAAAAACATAGAATAGGAGTTTCTTTTTTGTTTCACAGAACTTTAGTTATTATTGCTTAATATTCTCCATTATTTGCAGTCAGAAAGTCTTCTGGGAATGTTTAAAGAATGGACATTTTACTGGATTTTTTTTTGGCATTCTTTTCAAATAATCACTGTGGAAATCATCCTGAGGCACGCTCCAATCTCGAGTCACTTTACACTGGATTAAGTCACCCTGTAAAGTTCTTGTTACTAGTCGGGCATTACCTTAATGATGTGAGTCACTTTTCACATCTAAAATCATCTGATTTGTGAAACAGTCCTACAGAAGCAAAGTATAGCTATGTTTGATTTGGTCCTGGCTAACATGTTTTCTCCCAACTGTATCTGCAGTAGCCAAGAATTACACTTTTCACCTTGCCCTAAGCTTCTGATCACTTTTCTTGGTACCAGGACTTGCATCCCCTGAGCTGCTTGTGAGTACAATCCCTAGTCTCTTTGCTGAGTTACTGTTTAAATCAGTTGGGTTCGCCCTGATTGAGTTGCGTTAGGGAGTGGCTGTATGAGCAGCTTCACTGGCAGCTCTGAAGGAGGAGTAACCTCCATCTAGGGTATGACGTTTATGTACAAGAGACTGAAACTGCTTCCTTTTGTAACTGGCACAGTTATAGTCAGAAAGCATAGTCAAGCTAAGCACTCCCTCATGCCAAAGCAGAAATACAAGGAAATACTCTACTTACTGCAGAATCATCATACAACTTTATTTTGTTCTTTTAAAAATGTTAAATAAAGTTCATGGTGCAACTCCAGTAGAATAGGAATATCTGTGAAGCTCATTGTTGCATATAACTACTGTATGCCTCAAGATAGGAAAATGTTTTGGGCTATATTTCTGCCTAAGCTATTAAGCACACTATTGAAAACAGTTCTTGAAAGAAAGATGGATTATTTGGATTGTAATATTTTTCAGTAGTGTGATTGATTCTGTAAGAACATGAAGAAAATTGAGAGGAAGTAAAACCATGTGAAGCAGAAGAAAGTGTCCTCACTGGTAAAGATGAGGTGAGAAAATGTTACTCTTGGTACTACGTCTGCTGAAATCAGCTTTATGAAGTGGACCTGTGATGATCAGTAGTTATGTAAACTCATAATGCAAACCTGTAGTGCGTTGTGAGCCTGGCAAATTTGACTTTTTTTTTAGACTAACCGGCACTTTTACTTGTATTTAAAGGTGGTAGATACAGAGAAAATAGGATAGTTCTTTCTTTGATATGCCTCAATAACAATTCTATTGCCTTTTTGCCTAGGGAGTTAGAGAGTCGTCTTGGCCATTTAACTCATACCTTCAGCATGTCCATACAGTGCAACACATTTTTGCTTCTTGGTTATTAAGACCAGCCATAAAAATCCATTTTAGACTGTGACTAAAGAAATGCACCCTTGTCAATAAACATGAATTTGTAGCCTTAGTCATCTTTGATGATTAAAATGTATGGTTGCATAACATAAAATGGTATTAATTATTCAGTCTAAGTGCTCTATTCTGGTATTTTTTGTACTTACACACACATTTTCTTTTCCTAGGTACCTTTTTAATGCTGAAAATGGGCATACTAATTGTGAACTGTGTGGTAAGAAGCTCCTTCTAAAATATGCAGTAACTTATTTACTGGAATTTAACAGGCCATGCATTTTAAAGCTTCTCTTGCCTGTAATCACATGAACAAACCTTGCAACTCATATTGCCAGCTCTAGATTCAGCACAGTAACAGCAGTGCTAAAGCAGCCCCTGCCACTAGGCAAGGTACAGAAAGGCTGGTGACCTGCGACAGGACGAGGCACCTCGCTTACCAGACTTTGCTCGTGGTTATGCCTCTCACAATTGACATTTCCATTTTACTCAAAGCTTCTACATTTGTGTCATCAAACAAAGCCCCGTGAGTGGTGGCAGAGCAAACTGTAGCCTTCATTTCCCAGTTCAAAGAGAAAAAAAATATTTACATCAAAATAATTATTTACGGCTAAATCCCAGAATCTGCTATTCAGAGACCCCTCTTTGTTACCCACTGCTTTAAACCATTCAGGTTTCCAAAATCTTTATAAAGAAACGGGAGACAGTTTGGGGCAGAAAAGTCTTATTTTCTTCATTTTGTTTAGTTTCTCTTTTATTGTATCATCTGATTTTTGCCCTACTGGAGAAATATGGAAAGTGGGATATTTCAGTCATTGTTTACAATGAACGACTGCTTAAAGGGACTGTCAGAGATTGCAAAACAAATCTTTGAGCCACCTTAGGACAGTTAAAAATGGAAGGAGAGTGCCTTTTAATTTGTTAGGACTTCAGAGTTAATTCTGTAAGGAAAATTATTGATTCATGTAGTGACTGCTCCTTTACTGCTTTCTCACACTTTCAACTCAGCATTTTTGTAATCTTTTGGTTGTGAATTTAGGCAAATATTTAACTATGTGTTTTAATGTTGAACTTTTTTTGTTTATTTTAGGCACGTTTTCCTGAACAAGACTCTTGAATTTAGTGACAATTAGTACAATTTCCAGAAATGTGTTGTCATCAGTAAGAGTGCTGTACACCAAGGTGTGTGAATGTACTTGTTAAGGGGGAGCACAAGTAATGACTTTTTTTCCCCCATTCACAGAGGAAGCACTAAGCAGTGAAGTTTATTCAATAGAAATGAATAAAAGCAGTCTGGAAAGGTATTTATTTTCCAAACTGCAAAAGGATCTCAGAAACAATAAGGATAACATAAACCCGAGAATTTAAAGATATTGTTTAATTTTCTTAAAAAAATAATTGGACCTGAAAAAAAGAAAGCATTTAATAATGAAGAATATCTTCAGACAGTGAAAAAAAGAGTTGTCTGACATGGTGTTTAGGGCAGATCGAAGGAATCATTCTGGAGGCTGGTCTTTCCTGCTTTGCAGAAGTGTGTCGGGCATTTAATCTGTTTCGGTTGCCCTATCTGTAAGTAGATGATAATGCCCAATTCTGTTTGGTGTTGTGCAGTCTTTAGTCTTACAGTGCAACAGTGTTTCACAGTGTACTTAAAAATTGACTGTGGAACCTCATGTTTTTCAGACAAAAAACCGTGCTACACATTCTGAAAGAGCTAGTTCCGTGAGGCTGTGGTGGCAAATGTAAGTTTTTGTGGACTGATTTTTGGCATAATCTCTGGAATATGCAGGTGTCTGGAGGCTGATAGAAGGGAGGGTTGCTGTGGATAAAAACCCCCTCCTTTAGGAAATCCCATGATCAGCAGAATTTTGTCATCCTCACAAGAACATCCTTAGCATTGTCATGACCCATGTTTCATATTCCAGCTAATAAATCTTCGGGGACATCTTTGTCTGGTTAACATCTCAAGGCTGTTTTTCAAAAGATATCATTGAAAGACCCCTTACCTTTAGATCCATTCAGATTGGGGCATACCGTGGTATGGAAAGTAATATGCAAATATCATGTCTTTTCCCATTAAATATGCAGGCTGATTTCATTAGTATTTCTTGAAAGAATGAGACCAAAAAAAAAAAAGACTTGGATGGTTGTGAGTCTCCTGTAGAGAATTTTGGTGATAGAACAGTCTCAATATGGCTGTACATATTTTATGCGGCATGAAACAAAATTATCAGGAAATTAGTGGAACTGGTAGAAGACCGATATAAAAGTAAAATACAAAAAGCACAGAGTCTCTCCACAGATTATGCTGGGGGTACTGATGGTGTCTACTCTGACAATAGGCATGGAGTATGCTCAGGGTGGTGTGTCTTCTGACCTGCACTCCATGTTGCCAGCCTTCAGCTCTGCTCAAGATTGAGCTGTTAGGTCTGCCAACAGCTTGGATTGCTTAACCTGTCTTAGCAACAGACAATCTCAGGGCTGTCCTAGGACCAATGGCATTGCCAGGAAGTTGAGTGGCTGGTTGTCACTGAAGAGCTCTGCAAGGGGACTGTGAACACCTTCTCTCGCTTATCCTAAAATATGCCTTAGGCTTGTCTCTGAGTGACCCTCTTGCAACCAGCCTTGAAATCTGTTCCGGCCTGGAACACAGGTCTTAGTTTATTAAGGTTAGGGACATTAAAATTTTTTCATTCCTGTTTGTAACTTTCAGCATTTAGGATAAGAATGACTATTGACCAATCAAATACGGAATCAAAATGGTTTATCAGAACACCAAAATTAGGAATACAAGCTTTTGCTTTTTAGATTATCACTGAAGGTGTCTCTTACCTGCTACTTTGCCAGTAGCAGGTGCCAGCTCATGGCTGATATGCAGGTGTATGAAATGCCAGCCATATCACTGACGTGTGCTCACCAGATGCCACCAAAGGTATCGGGCCCTACTAAAAAGCAAGAAACCATAATTACTATATGATACAAGAACCTCTGTTAGGATTGTTGGTTAATTAAAGTTTAAAATAGAGATTAAGCCTTGAGAATAACTTTTCTCTATTATCTGTCTTTAATTAAATCCAAAGTGATTTAAATATATAGGGGCATCTTTTGGGCTTATTTTTTAATTGTGAAAATAGCTAATTTGAGTATAATTTATTCATGTTGCTCTTTTGAGTTACTTTAATTGCAGTACTTACATAAGTTCAGGAAGAAGAATTTCTTCACATCTGGTGATTACTTATTTATTTACATTAATCATACAGTCAGTAAACATAGAATTAAAAAAACCCCAAGCGTACTGAAAACTTGACTGAACATGCTACAGAAACTAATGTGATTAAATGTGTCCATATAGAGCCTGAAAATGTAAACACACTTCAAAAAATTAATGTAGGAAAAAATCAGGTAGCTACAAGTGTTGTGATTTCCCCAAGAAACCTGTTTTTCCTACTATTTCAACTAGCTTATCTATTAAGAGTAGACATGCATAAAACTATTTTTTAAGCTATTTGCATTTTGCTATTTTTTTTTAAATTCATGTATCGTATGTACTTAGTGAGATTGAAACTGTTTACTTTCATTGCACTGTGAATATCTAATGCAAGCTAAATACTCAGGGAGAATCAGTGTGTTAACTTATGGATCAAAAAAGGTGTTTCCACTTGGTTGTATTAGGTCCAACAGTAAAATATTTTCAGACTTTAGCAGCTGCATGATTCACCTGAGGATGAAGTAATGTTAAACTGTTTACAAGTTGGACACTTTTAAGATGATGAGTCCTAGCATTCTGATATATCTTTAAAATCCACTAAGGTGACCTGCAGACCATTACCCTCTAGCAGTTAATTACTCAGGACCCTCTCCTAAATCAACAGTGTGACACAACCACCGTGCGTCCTGTCCTAGGCACAGAAGCCATTTTTTTATTCTTAATAATTTAGTTTACCTCTAACATACTGAAATTCAGAGTGATTTGTACTGACACAATATATCAGGTTACATCACAGAAAAGTGGTTTTGCTGTGTCGTTATGGACATTTAGACTACGCAAACAACAGGTTGCAATGCTGTCCCTTTACACCACCAGTGATATGTGAATGTGCACATGTGCACAGCAGATCACTAGTTATTGCAGTAAAGGCAGTCTTGCAGTCTCTGTTCTGCTATATGTTTTCCCGATTGATATGTTCTTTTTTTTTTTTAGGTTGTCATATGGTATAACACTTTTACTAGTTGACTCCTCCCACTTTTCTTCAAACCACATCCTGAGTTTTGGCTTCAGAAACCAAACACATGCACAACTTGCAGAACAACATTTGATATTGTTTCTGTATAACATCATGCCAGCTGGTATATAAATTCTTACAGACAATTTTATGTGAATGAAAAATACCTACATTAAGACATTTTCCATAGTTATGCAATACATACCACAGTACAGCATGTGGTCTAGAGTCAGTTCCTCACTTAGAATTATAACAAAGTCTCCAAGTCAGGCCTCAGATCTTCAGACAATGTGATTTTTAATAGAACATTCAAATGTCTCTCTATTTTATTTCTTCCTTTTTCTATTCAGTTTTGGATTTCTAAAATCCAACATCAGCTAGTTAGCTTGTATGTCAAAGACTCTTGAATTTTATCTATTTATTTGATTTATTTGGTGTTGTGTCCAATAAAATTATTATTTTACTAAAGAACAGCTAATATTTGATGAAGTTCTAACTTGTGTAATGATTTGAAGATATGTCAATAGGAAGAATTCATTATTTTTGGGCAATTTATTTCAACAGTTATTTTCATTCGTAGAAAACTGTTTTGTTTCTGATTTGCCGGTGTTCATCTTCTGAATTTATTGTTTTGTTTTGGTTTTGGTTTTGGTTCTTTTTTTTGGAGAGGGGTTATGGTGGAAGTGGTGGGGCAGTTGTTGTGTTATTCTTCCTTCAGAATTGTCTTTGCATATAAGGATTTTCTCCCATGATCTATAAACTGTAATCAACTCACCCCAGCCCTCCTTTTTGATAATCAAACAGATTAAGTTTATACTTTTACAGCAAATAATTTTCTCCTACTCTCAAAGTAATTTTCAATGCAGTTTTGTGAACTCTCTTTTTTTTTTTTTTCACTGTTGCCTTTAAAATATGGACAGCAGATCTATGGGAAGTATTCCAACAGTTGCATCAGGATTCAAGGATTACATTAGCTCTGTTCATACAGCTTCACAGTGGGGTGCTCATGTAAAGTTGCTGAAC
>NW_010389429.1:20536-32437 GCF_000710305.1 Buceros rhinoceros silvestris
TGAACCGCTATGGCCCATAAATCCTTGTAGAGTCAAGACATGCCAAGGCTCTGTACCCCAATTTTTGGGGGGGTGACATTCCTTTGTATCGATGTATAACTATGCATTTATCTCTCCTAAAATGGTTACTTTCAGTTTCTTCCTTGATCTCAACATTATGTACTAAAGTAATCTTTCTGTGATCCTCAGATCCTTAACATGGTGGTTACTATTTGTACCTCCAGACCACTGCTGGGAATACTGGATAGCCCTGGGCCCACTGTTGATGCCTGCTGGATACCATTAGAAACAATTCAGTGTTAATTTTATTTTTAACTATCTTATTATGATCTGCTGGCCATCTCTTAATTGAAATTGTGAACATTGATGCTCTGTGATAGATCCTTTTTTTTCTTAATAAAATTATCATGCAGCATTTACAAACTTTCATTATGGGTTTATCAATTAAACAGAGAGAAGATAAGCACCCCATAGACAAGTGGAAAAAATCAGTTGACCATATAGCAAACAAAATGCCTGGGATTAATATTCTTCAATTTTCTCTTCACATGTAACTACATTTTACCTTTTCAAAATATTTAATGTATAAATAATACTGTTCGTGTTTCAGAACTGGAGGGATTCTGATTCACCTGACATATCTATCTTAAAAGTTGTAAGGGCTTTCTGAATTTATTGGATCACCTTTGGGAAGCTTATAGAGCTGATGCCAGATACTGGTGTATGCACTTTTTTCAGTTGTTTTTAAGGCATTTTGTTAATGGATTATCTTAGATTGCATAATGTATGTTCTGTAATTTGCCACAAAACATAAAATCCGTAAAACGGGAAGAAAGATTCTTAACTAATTCTTAATCAGTGCTTTGGCAGACATACTACGTATTCGTTTCTCTCTGTAAAAGAGACAGCATTGCATTTGTTACATTGCCAGGTAAAGGTACACACACAATCCTCTCACAGCTCTACTTACAGC
This sequence comes from Buceros rhinoceros silvestris, assembly GCF_000710305.1. Taxonomy (NCBI): domain Eukaryota; kingdom Metazoa; phylum Chordata; class Aves; order Bucerotiformes; family Bucerotidae; genus Buceros; species Buceros rhinoceros. Next base: position 21,510 of record NW_010389429.1, read on the forward strand.
TTTACATAGCTCCCCTCCTTCCCAACTCCTAATATTTAAAGGAATTCGGTAATGTGCTTGAAAGGTTTTTGAGTTTTCCCAAGTAACGGGAATGAAGGGGATGAGCTTTGAAGGAGGAGATTAATTTAAAACACGTCCTTTTTTTTTTTGACCCTAGTCCCTTCCAGCAGAAAGTTCTGGTGAAGTTTGTTAAAAAGAAGTTTCCAAGCAGTTTATTCTTTTTCAAACAAATCTAAGGCTTTTGGATTTATTGGTATTTTCTGTGTTTGTGTAGGTTGAATATCACAGCTAATAGCACAGTAATAACTACATGTCATTCTCTTTATCCTCTTTGTGCACTGCCATTCAGCAAAGGTGTCTCATTTCACACATCATTTGCCACATCCTATGGTAATACTGCGTATTTTGGGGGGTATAGCTGTTGAATATAGTCATTAATCTCCATTTTGGTATGTGTAGTTCCAGATTCTGTAATTATTCTAAGCACAGAGTTCTTGGTGAAGTCAATGGGCTAGCAAGACTATGCTCGGAACTCAAGAAAAAGTTGGTAACAGGTACAGGTAACTTTAAATTACAGGACTGTAGGAATGCCCAGTCCTACAGCCAGGCTGTGCTGGCCACAGCCCAGTGTAGGGGAGCAAGTTACTCTATTTGTCTGCAATCAATGACCCATGGGAACACTGCAACAGGTGGGAGTTGGGGTTCTTGGAATATTTTGGATAGTCTACCCGCATTGTGGAGTGAAAGAAAACTGTTCTGATGGTCCTATTCCATTTGAGACAGCTAGCACAAAGGAATACTGCTAATTTCCAGTGAGGCAAAGCAGCCACAAGTCAACAGCGATCCAGACCCAACTTCAACACAGAGACAGCTTGTGAAATTGAAAAACAGGAACAAAACAAAAAGTACTATACATGTCTGAGAAATCTTATCAACCCTGGCAGAGATATTTATTGCTCACTGATGACTGAGAATCTCATCTTGCCCAGGGACTAGGTGTGAGTTACTAATGGAGTAAAAATGTGGAGTGAGCAGAGAATGACAGTCTATGGCTGATTACTCTGATGTCATGCTTTGGGAATGCCAGCCAGAAATGTGCAACTCATTCTGCCTTTAGAATCAGACATCTAATTACAATCTCATTTTGTTAAAATACATTGCTAATTACTTGCTTGTGCAGTAGCTGGATACCATGTCAACTGCCATATAAGCTAAGTTTTTCTATTTTAACAGTCCTAGTTACAGTATCTGATTGTCTACGCATAAACATTCACCAGTTGTTGCTGTCTGTCACTGGAGAGGAGAGATGCAGCGTTTTGCTCTAGGCAGTGAAAGTGAAAGGAGTCACTGGCAGATGGATTTTGTGCTAAGGTGTCCTACCTAACTTTAGAAGAGCTGTTTTAAGTAATTCATAAAAACTGATCTTTTAAAAATCCAACCTTGCTTGCTCAGGTCAGATTATCCTGTGACACATCAAGAAAGGTTAAGCCCTGTTAGCCCTGTTCTCTCTTGTACTGTCCTCTTTCTAGTTCTGTTTAATTTTTATGTCTTTTTTTTTTTCCTGGTACTCAGCTGTTTGTACCTTTGAATTCTTCTTATACGTAGGTTGTTTCTGCACATTTGATATAAGTTATACATTATCTTCCAAAACTATATTACCAAATGTAGGTATACACATTTTCAGAGCTCTCACTACCTGCAAAATATTATTTTGTTTTTAAAAATTACTTCAATTTTCTAAGCATCCTGCTGACAGCATCTGTGTTGTTAAATACCAAGTTTTTGGTACCTTGTTTTGTTCCCTACGTATGCCTTTCCTTCAACAGATCCCAAATTAAGCATGTTTGTGGGTGACATGTACTGACATTTGCTATTATTTGATCTTATTCCATGAAATCCTCTTCAGCAAATTCTGCACATTTTAATCTATTAATTATAGCAAACTCTATACTATTAAATGTTTGAAAGGAATTCCCTGAAAGTACAAAAATGAGGATAGCTAAATAACTGTGTTTCAGCACAAAACAAGCACAAACTTTATACTAAGGCACGTTTTTCACATGCCATTATATGGCTCCAGAGTTTGACGTTTGGTTTTCTCCTATAGGTCTGATGCAACCTATTACGTGTGTAATTCTATTTCTGTGTATATTCTTTCTTTGAATGTGAATTGCAATAATTCTTTCGCTGTGGCTGGTACTGTGACAGTGCCCATCCCTCTAAATCTATGTGACTGGCATTTCCTCCGAGTGCATAGCTCTTGTCTCCCCAGGTCTCTGCCAGTTGTTTTCAACAGCCTTTCATATGAAGTCATGTCGCTATAAGCTGTTGTGTCAAAAATGAGACAGGATCTTAAAGAAAGCAATGTTGTATCAAGCTATTCACACTCAAGTGGTATTCAGAGTCTATGAAGAAGAGAACAAGGTCTGTAATTATTATTTTAAAGAAGCATGGAGGGCAGCCAGAGGAGTTGAAGTAGGAACCCTTCCAAGTATATATCCTGAAGAAGCGAAAGGGGCAGTAATAAAACTAAACTTCCCCCTGTAAAAAGAAAGATTGTTGGAAGGATGGACTCATTAGCTAGGTGCTAGGCGCCAAGTCATTCTCTGTTTCCTTCTCATTACTTCCAGGTCATGACTGTGTTCTAACTGTACTCCAGATCAGAACGCTACCTGGGAATATTAGTGAGCTGAAAAAGAAACCAGTAAAACAGTTATGGTCCAAATGACTGCATGAAATTCAGGACCACGATCTTTTAACTGCTCCAGTAAAATGTTATGTCAGTTGTTAATTTCTGCTTCTTGGAAGTGCCCAGCACTCAATGGGCTCTTCACAAGCTCTCATTCAGTTCTGCTGGATTAAAAACTAAGGAAAAGCTCCGATGAGCTCAATTTTCATAGGTTGCTTGGAGAGAGACAGTCAAGAAGCCAGCCCGCTCCCCAACCCCTGCCAAGTCCTGAGCTGGGTGCAGGTTTACTTGTACAAGTTGGCACCAGTTCTTAAGTCATTTGCCAGCTGCATGTAGTCAGTATATTGGGTATCATTGCTGTCTCCTCCTTCCCTAGTTCTCCAAAAGAGACTCTGCTGGAGCGTTCTTCACTCTGCTAGACAGCAGAGGGATTCTCTATCCTCTGTCCTTGGGAGCCATGCAACAGAACAAGGGGAAGCTGTATCAGACTGCTTCTCTTATTCTGCCCGATGTTACAAATTAAAACAAAAATATGAAAAACCCATATGACTTCATCCTTCAGACCACAAGTGAAGCTGAGTCAGCACATGGTGAAGAAAACTACATCTTTTTATAGTGAACGAGCAGTTATTTCTTTTTCATGAAATGTTTGTAGCTGATCAACTCAAATAGCTGCCTATCTAATAAATACAAGCTGCATATAATCCTGCCAAAAAAGTGCACTTGGATGGTATATTGCACAGTGCTGAACAACTCTCAAACCATATAGGATGTTCACTATTTAAGTCAATAGGCTAGATCCGAGGAAGGTTAAAAAAATTATTTTGAAAAAAATTTTTTTTCATAGTATATGCTGCTTTTATTCATATCCAAGTTTAGTTCCACTGGTTTCTGTACAGGTAATGGTGACAGGAACTGAACTCATACATAGCATTTAATTATTTCTTTTCATAGGTCCTAATTATGTTCCTAAGCTGTTCTTTGTCTTTTTTTTTTTTATTATTCCCTCTGCTTTTTTAGGCATACCCAAAGGGATCAGCTTGAATCTATTTCAGTCTGAAATTCACAGCAATCCAGCAACTGTATTTATACATATAGGATAAACTCTAAGTCCAACAGCTGAACATCTCTTTGTGTTCTTTATTGTATAAATGAGTGCCTATTTGATGCACTTCACTAAAGTGCCAGACTTCAATATCAATATGTGTTTCTTACACTACTTAAAAAGTTAATAATTCTGCATCTCTTTCATGGACATCCCCTTGCCGTGGGGAAGGAGCTTGCGTGCCCTTGTGAGGTTGAGAGCTCTGCTGGTGGTGGCATGTGCCTCCGGTGGGGTCTCCCAGGCCAGACAGGTCTCAACTGAAGGGTCAGACAAAGTGTGTCCACGGGCAGGATGGGCTCACTAGCCTTCGGGCAACCATCCTAGGAGAAGGACAACTCTGATTCCAAACCCGGGCAGATGGAGCTCGTTTAGCCTTGTAAGGCATCCATCATCTAAGAGAAGGACACTCTAACCAAACCTACGACCCGAGGACTTCGCTGTCACCGTCCAAGCTCACTAGGCCCTGGCAGATGAACCTCAGGTGTAAAGGGTGGGGCCAGTTCTGTGCATGCTGCGCCTCACCTAAAAAATCCACTGCGCAGGCCCGAAGGGTGCACTCATCGCTTGCAGTGAGCGTGGGGAATACCCTTCCCAATCTTCGTTCGCGAGCATTGAATCGCAAGCCGTGAATTCTGCGTCATGTGCAAAACACACTATGATTAAGGAAATTATGCTTTCAAAGGAGATTTTGAGTATAATTTCAGAACTACCTTTTCTCCCATTTGATATTGATTATTTGTTTCCTACTTTTGAACATATACCACAGAACTCTTAAACTTTGAATTCCTTTGCTTTAATCACTTTGTACTGCTCCATCCACTCCTTGCTCCCAGGATCCTTACAGAGGTGCAGGTAGCCAGGCATAAAGGTCTGCAGACCAGAGCTGGGAACAGTAAATTCTATCAACCCTAACTTCTCAAGAATTTCCATGTAATGTATCCATGTAATGGATTTATCCATGTAATGCCATTAAAATTAATGGGAATCATGTGACTCAAACCTCTGGATGTTGAGCAGTTTTCTTAGTGTACTGAAGTGTCCAGTTGCTGAGGCCCTAAACTAAATGATGAAGGAGCAGTAACAATATATCATGTAAATGTCACATACATTATAGAGCCTTGAAGAAACATCTATAAAAGCAACTTTTGCATCAGAAGTCAAAAGTCCCAGGGAAAGTTTTATTTATATTGCAAATTTTGGTATGGTTTTCATCATAATGATTAAACAGACTACTGTATTTGCAATTTACCCTCTAACTATACAATTCTTTACTTAAATTGCCACAAGGAATGCAATAAATGAAACATTTTTTGGAACAAGAGTTTAAGCTTGGTCTTACTTTATAATCGTTTAAACTTATTTTAAATGACAGCCTATTACTAGACCATTAATGTAAACATTATTTTAAAATGAGATTTCAAGGAAAGGTTAGAATTGAATAAGCTGCAGTAAGAACAGGCAGAAGCTGATGAGACGACTTTCAAAGAAATAATTTATAAACAATATTCATGATGTTATGCCCAAGCAGTTTGAAAAGAAAGGCTGTAATTTACCTTTGAATTATAGATATATATATTCCTGTGTCAACATTTAGAAGTCCACTGACTTAATAGGAAGCTATATAAGCATGAGAAGAAGTGCAGATAATATAGTGGAATAAATGGATGTTCTCCTGAATGTCTAAGTAGCACATGGAGATTCTCAAGATGTTCTAGAAACTCTCTGTATTTATAAAACACCCCAATGCCTTCCCTTCTTCCTCTTCCTTCCCTTTTCTCCTCCGTTAATGCCAGCGTGCCTTCTGCATTTACATACCAGTCACAGCTAACTCTTGTGAAATTGTGAATTTCCTCATGTGTCACTGATCTTTAGGAAAGCTCTCCAGTTGAATCCTCTCCAGGAAAGCTGTCTTTTGATTAGGAAGAAGTAAAGAATTATTTCTTAAAGTTATGCTGCAAGACAAAGTGAAAAAGATAATCAACATTTTTTCCAGGAAGGTATTGTCTTTTGGGAAATTTAAATTTAGTGCCTTCATTTTCACTCATAAAACATATCAGTGAACGTGAAGAAGTTGGTAGGGAATAAGGTCCACCCATGCCAAGCTATGTACTGTCCTTATAAAAGGAGTAATAAATGGTGCTTATAGGCTATAACTGCCTGATAAAAGCCTTTATTCTAAGACTTCTATTCAAGTTCCTCAAAAGATCTTGCAGATATTTATTACACATCTTCAGTCTTCTTGCGTTGCAAAAATAGGTAAGTAGGTAGATAAAGAGGGACCATTTGACTTCCATTGTAATGATTTTCTCTGGCTGTGGTATGGGTAGCATGGCAGAAAGAACAGCAGTGTCACAGCTCTCTTAGTAGTGCCAGGAACAATATTTTCCAACAATTTTATTGCAGGAAATAAAAGCTGTGGTATTCAACAGAAACTTCAGAGGAAACCTTTGCACAATTAGATGCAACTTATGTTAAATCCAAGCTGAGATGTATCCTGGCCATAAAATCTCTTTCACGAAACACTAGGTCCTTCTCAGTAGCCAAAAAAAAAAAAATCAATCTTTCTCTCATTGAACAGATAATGACACCAACTATACAGAACTTGCTAAACAAAACTAGTTTGTTTATTTTTGACTCAGGAAATGCTATAATTTCTTACCATGTTCAGCAGTAGTTTTGTGTTCCTCCATGGTTTAATGAGCTGAATGTAGAATTAACTGCTATGAAATTCTTCTGTCTCTATCTCTCATAAGAAATATACTCTTGGTTATTTCAACTTTCTCTCTGCTTCATCATTACTATAAACAGCATGTACATGTTGGTGTATCAGTGGTGCTGAGTAGTTGGTGCAGTTAATGTTCTCACAGTACTTTGACTAAACAAGCATAACAGAAATATTTTCTATTATTGTTATAACTTTTTCCAGTGGTATCTTTACTGAGTGTTTTCTCTGCCTTGAGATGCAAATACACAGATGAATGGACTTATTTTGTTCTGCTATTCTTGAAATTATGTGGAAATATGAGGAAGATCATTTGGGTGATTTATTTGTTAGACACCCTTTTTCCTGATATATTTTTCCTCCTACTGATTCCTAGATACTGTACTAGAGATTGTGGTTTTCAATGATCAGAAAAGATGCTGACATAAGGTAATATCGTTGAAAGCAGAAACAAGTGAGAAACATCAGCTTGAGATACTTTACGAATAAATTAATTACCATCATAACAACAAAGTCAAACACAATCTTATTCATGTACCACAGAGGACAGTTCTAAGTATTGTACTAGCATGCTTTCAATTTTTATTGCTAAAAAGTATTATTATTTTTTTTAAATCATCATATTTCTGAAAAAGTTCGTGATTTAAATGTCTCTCATAGTCTTCATGGTCAAGAAAGCAAAAATAGAACTTAGATAAAAAGGAAAATATAATCATGGCTTTAAACCCACTATTTGGACATTATCCCCAAATGTTTACTAATTATGCCCTTAAGTAACACCTCAGGATCAGAGAAGCTAAATGGGGGGAAGAATGTGAAGAAAAACAACTACTCTTCTTTAAAAAATTAAAATTGTTCATTCAATTAAAAAACCTTAACAAAAGTCTGTGCTTGAGTTCAAGTTGCCCATGGGAAGGTCTAATTCATGCTGGCGATTAATGAAAGCTTTATATGACCATTAAGGAAAAACTGACAAGTTACCACATCAGCCTTAGTAATGCATATTAACATATATAAAAAATAAAAGCTGAGTACTTAGAATGCACCCTAAATTATTCCTTTACAAGATGAAACTTAGTAAAATGTTAATAGGTTTAAAGGATCTGTAGTTTCAGCTACAAATACATCCCTATGTGTATTTTTAAATGCTGTACTCAAATCTCTTTCTTTTGCAGATAACAAGTCTACTGTTTGATTAAATGTGAACCAGTCTGCCAATAAGTTGGCCATTGTAATACTTCTTTGCTCAATTCACTTAGTATAGAGATAATATTTTCTAAACTGGAATTTATACCAAGCATTTGTACAGTATAAATCAAAGTAATGTCTAGAACTGGTTCATGAACAAAGGAAAATGAATACACTCTATTTTTAAAGAAAGAGGTTGTGGAAAATTAATAATTTTGAGAACTTTTGTATTGCTTTTTGCATTTATAATACTCCAGAGCTTCAGTTATAAAGACAAAGTAAACATCATAATTCCTATTTGGAAAGAAAAACAATTCTAAGACACTAATGTTTTTGCTTTTTTTTTTTTTTTTGTAAGACATGTTCATTTCTAATGCCTCTTTGTCTTTTTCTTGCTGAAAATTTGCCAGTAGGCATTCTGAATTGCATCCCATATAAAAAAGTAGATTTACATGACTTAGTCAAAGTCGTATAACAGGATAGTACCCGAATGAGGGAGAAAAATAAGCTTTTTTAAATTTAGAACTTTATCCTAACCAGTGGATCACAGCTATCTTCATATAAACTAAATCCAATACAAAAACATTTTCACTTTTGCCAGGAGACATTTGCAAAGGTTATGTAGGATGAACTGGTTTGCAGTGTTGCAAGGATGTTTACTTAGACTATTGTAAAAAACAACTGCAGAGCTGACTTTATTATACAATGCCATCAAATTAATGTAGTAGTTTAGAGCAATCACTGTAAGCCATTGGAAAGTAAAACAACCATCAGTTTTTCCATTGGTGACATAACTTTAGCAACTCAGTTCATCAAAGATATATTAATTTTACTTTTTTACAACATGGGTAACATGTTCATTAATTTCACTTGGAGATGTCAACACAACAAATATTACAAACTTGCCAAAATAATTATTACAAAGAAATTAAAATTTTAAACTGCATCACCATCATCTTTAACTTATATCTTGGAAAATTCTGAAGTCAGAGTGAAATTAGAGATTCTGGTCCCAGTCAGTAACACTTCTGGTCCCAGTTAGTAATATTTTTGGTCCCAGGCAGTAATACTTCTACTGCTTTTAAAAATTATTTTATTGTTTCCTGTTATTATTTTATTCTTGGCTGTTAAGACCCAGGATGTGAACAAACTAATATCCGTCAACCCAGAACATAGACATCTCTATCCTTAGACTTAGGTGGTACTGACTTTTCTATATATTTATGTGTGTGTGTGTGTGTATATATATTTTCTCCCCTCCACCCCAATTCTGGGAATTCTGGAATTTCTATGCCTCCTTTTTTTTATTGTTTTTCACCCCAGTCTGTGTTCTGAGTGCTCTCTTTGCCTTATGCTCTCTCTGCCAAGTAACGATTCTCTCAAAAAAATCTTTGAAGTTTTGCATTTCAGAAGCTTCCTTCATTTTCTTTCTTTCCTGCTGATTTGTTCTAGGCTTCTTTACTTCAGCAGTGTAGCTCTATTTGCCGTCCATTTTTTTGGAAAAAGTCTTCCTGTTCTTCACTAGTATTTGTGGACAGTCTCTTAACTTCCCTGTTTGGTATAAGCAAACTTGGCAAACTTTAAGCCTAATTCTGTTGTCACTTTTGTCACCGGTAGCATGAAGGGCTTCCACCTCTCTGACTTCTGACAATTTGGCCAGTTTCAGTCTTGGCATGGGGCTGCTGTTTGCAGTTGTGCTACACCTGGAGACTGTTTGACTAAGACAGCTGTGAGGTGGCTTTTTTTACCATTGTTTGGTTTTTGTTTGTCCATTTCAAAGGTAGCAATCATCTTACTCCTATATGAACTTTCATCTTCTAGTGCCATTTTGGTTTGTTATGCTATGTATGCTCTCCTGCCTAGCTCTGATGTGATAGACACTGGTCTACCTAGTTGTCTTAACTCTTGATAGTCTGTTTGGTCTATTTAGTCTCTTTAGGTGTGTGTCTTGTTTTTTAGGGCCTATTTTTCACCATCACAATTTATTTTGCCTTATGCTGGCCTATCTTTGTGGTTTATAAAAAACAGTACTTGGAATGATACTGCATTCTTCCTGCTATGTTTAAGAACAGGAGCCCTAATATATTCTGGAAACACTGCGCCCACTGTTCATGTTGCCACATGGACACTGGCATTTTTATTTTGTCAGTACAGCTATAACCCAACATGTTTTCTGCAAGTTTATGTTCTTACATATATAACAGCTCCAATATTATTTAATTTGTCATTTTGCAAGCTTTATTATGTCCAGACAACCAAGCCTTTGCAAAAGACAATGCTGCCTGATACTTCCTGAAGTCACAATGTGGCTCCTAAAAGTGCAGTGTCTGAGATGGCTGGCATAGCAAAGTCCCAGCAATCTACCTCACGTAGGGGTAACAATTTGCCCCTTGTTATAATTTAAAATGTAGGAATTGATGCTCATATTTATATACTATCTACTATATTTCTGAATCTGCATTCCTTAACAGTGAGATGACAGACTAAAGAAGTGAAAAAATTACTCAGGGTCTTTGTTTAGTATTTAGAGTAGATTGTAGACAGATGGATTACAGAGAAATGATATTATGTAATGGTAAGATTCAACCAAGATATAATTTCTTCTATAATCTGCCATGACAGCTTGACAATTCTAGGTCTTAATTGCTTGCTATACATAATTTCATTTCTCCAAGTCTAAAATTGTAGAGTCCAATAGTAGCAGAAAATACAGGACAATGGAGGTGACAGAATGAAATTATTCTATTATCATACAAGAATATTTCCCTAAGAAAAAAAAAAAGAAGAGCTAACAAACCATGAAGAAAAAGAAATATCCTAAATATATTTTTTCCAAAATTTACTTGAATTTAGGGATTCAGGACTAAGAGTGTGCTCTTTAATCAGAAAAAAACCACGGCATCTTCTTAAAAATAACATACTTCACTAGGAAGCCCATATTGTATTTTTACTTCAGGAAGAAAAACGGTGTTAAGTGGACCTCTGCACATTTCCTGTTGATTCTTTGAAAATATTATACTGTGTCCTTTTCTGCATGTTTTCCATACTGCATGTTTTCTCATAAATCTAATAAAAAATATCTTTATATAGTGGAGTTATATTTGCAGTCTAAAGGTTGAGGATTTAAAGAAAATGTGTGAGTTTGAAAATGTGTATTTACACACATTGTATTTCAGATCTTCTCATTTACCATTTCCAAGCAAAGGGTGTTCAGCTGGACTCTT
>NW_010389429.1:32512-39914 GCF_000710305.1 Buceros rhinoceros silvestris
AGAGCCTTTTAATTTTTGTTTTTTAATTATTCCTTTTTGTTGGATTGAAATTTAGTTCTGCTTTTACATTTATTTTCCCTGTTGTTGGCTTATCTGTCTTTCCATACTGTATATTCCTATAGCCGTATGCACAAAGAATGTTCCTTAAAGAATAGTATTGAAAAACCCTGAATGTCACTAGTTTGAATACTTCGTTTTTGTCATAACATGAGGCACTGTCCCAGGAGCAAGAATTCTCTGCTGCTTCCAAACCCAGATCTTTTCTATGCCAATGAAGCTCTCTCTGCATCCAAGATATCAAACTGTCATGCTGTTGTTTTTTAAAGACAGAACTGAGGAAGTACATCTGATTTAAATAAATAAGGTTGTTTGAACATGCCTACAGCAATAGTACAAATATGTCACTGTTTTCCTCCCTCTTAATGTAAGTCCAACTGAGTCCATTGGGTGAAGTGTTTTCAAAGACTCCTCTGCTTCATTCATTCATGTACAGTTAGACAGGGAATTATTGTAGGATATTCTCAGTAGTCTAGATGTGAAATTCTTTTTGTGGTTGCTGTGCATCTTAAAATTATTGTACTTTGCATAGGTTCGTCACTAAAATGCTGTTTACATGTTTACTAAAGTGCTTTTCCATTGGCTGAAAATAATTTCATACTGCAGGATCTTAACTGAACATGGCTGTCATCATCAACCACTTCCACTGAATTATGGTTTAAAAAAAATCAACTGAAACCTTTCAACAGAGCATGATGGGACTGACAATGGATTTGAGCCATCCATTTTATTAGTTTCAGTTTAAAGGGAGCTGTTAACAGCAAACATCTCTGGCAATAGCGATTTAAGATTTAGGATAGTAGGCAAGGAAGAAATCCCTGACTAATAAAGGCAAATTCAAGATGTACTCTCTTTGTAAACTTCTTGAGCTTGATGTCAAATGCAGATAGTTTTTAGTTCTTTTAGTGCTGTTGCAGAACTTTGCACTCATATTTATAGGCATTCTGTGAATTATCACATTAATTCATGTTTAATATTTTTCATTCTTAAGCTTAACTAGCTCTCCTCCTGCCATATAGTGTATTTACAAAATACATCTGTATTCTCTCAGCTTTCATTTTGCTAAGCTAAAGAAGTTAAGGTGCTTTTCAGGTGTTGGCTGAGTTTTTTAACATCTCTTTTGTATTTCTCTGAAGCACTTCTGGTTTGAATGCAACTGTCATGCAACAGAATTGTATGCGCTATTCCAGAGGCAGTCTTGCCAAGCAAGATCTTGTGCAAGCAGTACTCTCTTATTATATATGTACTAGAAAACATCCCAGCACACCCCAGGATTATACTTTCCTTTTTCCTGGCAGCTTCACAATGGTAGTGATAATCATCATGTCATTGGCTGATTAAACCTGAGCCTTTCTTCCGCAGTATTTCCAACTGATGAGCTCCAAGCTTATTGCAGAAATTCTCGTTATTATTCCCTGAGTGCATGACCTCACACTTTGTACTACTAAATTTCTACAGCTGTCACCTAATTCTTCCTGTATGATATTCCAGGTCTCTTTGGCAACTCCACCAAAGTTTTTGTCATCAGAAAAATTTCATTAGCACACTCCCAGTTTTGTATCAAATAATACTGGTCCTAAGACCAATCTCTGAGGAGATCCATGAGAGATTCCTCAAACTGATAGAGTTCCTTTCAACAGAAGTTGTATTTGTCTCTTGTTGAAGGCATTTTTCAATATTGTGCTAATTACCCTCTTTAACTGGTGGTTTCCCATGCCATACTGCAGTGAAGCTAAGATAGATTGGAGTCATTTCACATAGAGGAAGAATTATAAACAAAATGTGAAAGCGTGACCTAGGGAAAGCAATTCAATCAAACTGGGCTTGTGTATCACCCAAATTGTTTGGAATGTTGGACAGGAAAAGACAAAATCTAACTGATTATATGAGCATTAAATCTACTAAGAAACATCGAATGCAAACTACAAAATGAGCAAGCAGAAATATCCTTAAAATACTGGTTTGCAAATAACAAAACTTCTGCGTGTAGCAAATAAGTCCTAAGGCATTTCTGTACATTTCTGGACATAAGTATATTTGTATATCCAAACAAAGCTGCTTTACATTCACTCAGTATAACATCATTATTTAAGCAATAATGATGCAATGGTCAAATATCAGTTGTTTGTTCGTTAATGAAGTGCCTGAGGTGAAGACCACTGCTTTCTTACCCAACACATGCTTTTATTGAGAAACAAGCATTCATCTTGATCACGGCAACAATTGAGCATCTACTGAATTGACAGCTCTATCTGGGAATAAGTTTTTACCACAAAGAAAGTGATATCTGCGGTCATCTGACAAGTGTACTTCGTTTCCTACCTAGATTTAACAACTGAGGCTTCTTTACTGCACAGAATGTCAGTTCTTTTGCTTTATACTAGTAAAATATATTATCAGCAGTTATGTTTGTTGCCCGAAGAAATTTGACTCATTAATGGCTACCATTCCCAAAGATTAAGCCCCATCACTGATTGTTTCTTCTTATATCCGAATAACTTTTCAGATTAATTTTGATAATTGGGGTAACTTCACTGATTTGTCTAAGACCATGGCCCCAAAAGCAGTGGTATCTCCACCCAGCTGATGTGGCAGTGACTGATGTCAGAGGAAGGTGGGATCGTGGAATGCCAGGCCTGGAGCAAGGAGAAGCTGACTCTGGTTTTCTCCCCTTTCCCCTTCCACCATCCCAAAAGAATTGCATAGAACTCCTTTCTTAAATGTGGGTTACCTGGACATTCGTAAAAACTATATCTGCTGAGGAACAGAGTGCCACAGGTATGAAAAACTCACAGGAGAGAGCAACACTGAAGGAGCTCACCCTTCTGATGTGCCACCCTTTGAACGGCTGAGAGGAAAACTAATTGCACAACAGTGTCTTGCAAAATCTTTGAAGTTTTCAGAGAACTGTTCCTCAAGTTTTTTAAAAGAAAATCTATGATACAGAGGCCAAGCTACATATTTTTCCATCACGTTGGCCAGAGAGGGATACCTTAGTTGGGTGAAGCTCTGGGGATATCATCCACAAGTAACCGAAATTTTAGGAATTTTTTGTTAGTGTGCAAGAGCCACTCAACAGTAATATCTCCTGACCAAAGAAAACTAGGATAAAAGATATCTAGGATATCTGCATTTCAACCTGAAGATCCAGTGACAATGGTTGGATTCCACCCAGGTGCAGTTAGCTTGGAAGCTGAAGAGAATCAGCATCTGGGGCCAAGTTAAATGTACTGGATAGTGTATTTTGTAACAGAGATTGTACATTCCTTCATAATTGCATTTACATTTTTGTTTATGCCACACGTTTTCCTTCAGCACCCCTCCCCTTTAGATTTGGCAGATATAATTTTATATTTTATTGATTAAATAATTATGTACTATAGGTCAAAAAACATTGTAAAATAAACGACAGTAAGCCATGGAATTAAGTCAAATCCTGGATGGAGTTAGGGCAGCTTTGCACTACTTAACTGATTGAAAGCTGGCTCTAACACTGATTATCTTTGAATGAGTATTATTAAATTTGATCAACTTCTGCATGAAAAACATGCCCTGTACTTGATCCATTGTAAGGAAAAAGTGCCTTTCTTGGTCTTCACATTGTTTATGAATAATCACAGATCTGCAGTTGATTACTTCTCTTCTGTTATCTGTTCTTAGGGAAAATACATATCATACTGATGCTATTACCTTAACCATTTCTGCCAATACCAATGGGTAAAAGCTTCTTTGTATCTGGCAGAATAGCCCTACTCTTTTTGCCTAATCCTTCAGTGGAGCAGCTCCACAACACATCAGTAGTTGCCCCAATTGTAAAGCACTGCATGTCCCAGACACATCAGCTGAAAGCCTTTCTACACTATATCAAGAATATCTGCAATATTTGTTCAAATTGAAATTTAGGTGATGCTCCCTTCACATGCATCAAGATATTTTATATTTCTTTGATTTGGAGTTAATGTTTTATCCAGTTCCAGACAGAAAGAACTTTTTGATTATCTATAGAGGAGGATTGACAATTCTTTTTTATTCATCCTGGAACAGCAAATGAGTATGTTTACTGTGCCATCTGAAAAAACGATACCCTGAAACCAAACTACTGAGCCTGACACTGCTGTGTTAAAGGGAGATGACCCATTTAATGACAGAAAAGACTAGAAAATATAAAGCTAGGATGAGGTTTTATTTAAACAAAACTAGCCCTGATATGAACTGATTACTTGCTCAGACATGGACTAAGTAGTGATACCTTAACTGCTCACCTACTGACAAGACCACTAAAGCTATGAATAACAATTCAATTTAAAAATATTTTTAATCGTATTACTGTTTTCATTCCACTGCATTTTCTCTATAACACATTTTCAAAAGACGTTTTGCGACATAGTTATTTAAAACTTAAAAACTCAGACCATCTCCGACAGAAGTGGTACAAGGATTGGTCTTAGACATAACAAATGACTTTTGAGAGATGCACAATGGGGTTACCATTTGGGTATTTTCTTTTTCATAGAGGTTAATACCAGGAAAGGTCATTATATTATGCTATTGGCTTTCCATTGATGGGCCTTCATATATTATCCTGTTACTCTGTACTGAGGCCAATAACTTGTGTTTGGGTAAAGTGTATCTTCCAGAAAGAGACTCTGGCTTGGTCTGTAGACATTAAAAGGTAGGGAAATGATCATACCGTTTCATAACTTGTTCCACTGGTTAACCACTCATGGTTAACATGTGGCTTAGTTCAGCTTCCAACCATTACCTCTTGTTATCCCTTTCTTTGCCTGATTAAAGAGCACTTTAATACTCTGTGTTTTCGCATTGTGAGAGTACTTATACTTTCACAGTTACCTCTCAGTCAAGTCACCACTCAATCTTCTTTTCAATAGACTAAACAAATGAAGCTCTTAAAGTAGCTCACTGTAGGCATTTTACCCAACCTTGAATCGTTGTGTGGCTCTTTTCTGCAACATCTCCAGATTTAAAAAAAATCAGCAAACCAAAACTCTTTAGACTGTGGACAACAGAAATGGACAAACAATTCTCTTATCTGTCTCATTATTGCCAAATAAAGATATAAAAATTCCAAATCCTGTTTCTCACTTGGTTATTTATAGGATTCCAACTGATGTTTTTCAGAGTTGTGCCTGAGTTTACCTCTCCACTATGATACTTAAACCTTCCTCAGTGTTCACAGACAAAGGTGCCCATCCTGCTGGGCTGGGCTGGATCTTTTTCTCTCATGTATGGTTTTGCATTTAACTGAGTTGCAACATGCATTGTTTCTTTAAAAATTATTTAAAAAAATATCTCAATTTACTAGCAATTTGGAGCACAGTGTGTAGCTCTGTTGTCCTCATTATTATTTACTGATTCTCAGTCTTGCTGCCACCCACAAATTTTCTAAGAATGATTTATATTTGTGCTTTAACTCAAGGCTGAAAATGTTGAATAACACTAAGTCAAACACTGATCCCTGAGGAGCTTCCAAGGATCACTTCCTTTTGATGATGATTTACCACTGACTAACTTTTTTGAGTTCATTCATTTAACAAGTTCTGTTTTCATCTGCATTGTACTCTGACGAATTTGCATTGTGTTATCAGTGATCTGAGACCAGACACTAAAAGTATGCTAGTTACAGTGGCAGGAATAAAAACCAAGTAGTTGTCCAGGTCGTAAAGAAACGCATTCCCCTCGTGTTGGCTGAAAATGTTTCTATAGTACGTTAAGCATTTTTACAATATTATACAAATAGAAATTTAGATGGTGTCCTTTTGTGCCTGTGAAGACATTGCATATATTTCACAATTTACAAAATAAATCTAGAAATTAAAAAAAAACCCAAACACTTCTATTTTTCATTGCAGTCCTAATCAATTTTTTGTGCAGCAGAAAAGGGAGAGTAACTGTGTGGACAGTCTCAATCAATGCTTCAGGAACTCATGCACCGCAAATTGCACAGCATACAATCTTTCCCTTCTATTCCAAATGGTACACACATGGGCAAATGGGGCTAGAGTAATGTGATTAATTTAGGCATAGTCTGAGCATTAAAAATAGCTGTAACTTTCACCTATTATCTGCAAATACAGAAGCTTCAAATCTTAATTGTTTTAACTGCTAGTCCCTACCACTAAAGAATTTACATGGAATAGCATAATCATCCTTGAGGCATCTTAAAAAAAAAAAAAATTCAAAATGCCGTGAAAATTGCTGAAGGTCTGGGCATTTACAGTTGACATTGTCACCTCACCAGGGCCAAATTAGATCCTGCAACTAATGCAGAGTCACCAGGGGTTAGAAACACAGAATTCCAATTTATGCTGAAGAACTTTCTGTTAGGAGGCAAAAATTGGTTACCAGTTGCATCATCTGATGAGTTAAAAGAAGTGTTTAACAGAAGCACAAAGAGAGAGAAGGTAAGGTGAAAAAAGAATTGTATCATTTAGCTCCTATGTTTTCTATAGAAATAGTAATGCCAAAACAGGCTAGTGCAAATAATTTCTGAGGACACAAAGTTTTCATTAGTGCACTAATTATTGTGGCTCTTTACAGCTGCTCACAGACTTCAAAATATGAGTGAATTATAAAAATATATCTATTTGTACTAGAGACTATTCCCCCAAAGAACCAAAAATAAATGTGAATTTGCTTTTCTAAATGATCTACTGACAATCAAAAAAGTACAGGAGTTTCTATATTGGGCTTTGCCAAAAGGAGCTTTAAAGTTCTTGATAGAGTGATTGAAAGACATCCTAGCAAATTGATGTAGTAATTCACTGATTTTTCCTCTGGCCTAAACTTGCCTGAAGAGAGCACTGATGTGCTCAAATGGATCAGCTGCTATATTCCTACATCCTCCTCTAACTTCCAGTTACTTAAGATTGCATATTTGTATTTTAGGACCAGTGCAAAGAATGATAAAAACTTGAGAAAATTACTTAGTTTTTGTCATATTAAGGTATCTTAGCAACTAGAGTAGCATTTTATCTATTTTCACTGGAATTTGGTTCTCTTTATAGCACCCTTGAACTGACCCAAATAGCTGGTGTTTCTGTCTTTTAGCAGTCCTGAGTCTTTTGAATCACCAGGTTACTGAGTTTTGAAACTCTGTCATCTTCACATGGGTACCTAAACTTGCTTGTCCTTGCTGCTCAATTTGGGTCTTTTATAAAGGTCCTATCTTCTGTATTATGACATCATTCCCATAGGAGACTCATGATTAAAATTTGACAATGTTAACTTTATTTTCATCATGAATTTATTATAACAAGCTCAATTTATATCCTACATGCTGAAATGTAGGATATATACTCTTTCTCTTTCTCCACATCCCCCGCCC
>NW_010389430.1:0-321 GCF_000710305.1 Buceros rhinoceros silvestris
TATTGAATGAGGCTTTTAAGCAGCTCATGATTAAAATGCTGTATGCTCTGCTGCGTGAATCATTTGCCGACATAGCCCAGTACCTGTTTATAATTGGTACTGTTCTGTTCATTACTGGCATGACACATGTTGCAAAGAGAGTGTTTTGCTCTGCATGCGGACTTTTGGTGGTGTGGCCTCTACTTGGTTGGTTGGTAATGATGCCGGTGCGTCTCGCATATTATACTGGGGTGATTACCTATAACTTCACTATTGATTGGATAATGGGGAATGACACCTCTCCATTCGACATTGGATCTATGGCAATTGAGAATGTAAGTT
>NW_010389430.1:909-1223 GCF_000710305.1 Buceros rhinoceros silvestris
GGCCCCCGGATGATGATGATGATGATGATGATGAACCTTACTCTAGAAGGGACTTGAGAGACACTAGGCAGGAGTTTAGGAGGCGTCCAAATGAGTTGACTCTGAGCTGGTTGCTTCGTTGCGGGGACCAGGGAGGTGATAGCATTGAACTAACTGGTGGTGAGGCTAAGCAGTTAGGAAACATGGCCCTGGAGGGAGGCGTAAACAGTCAGATAGGGGAAATACGGGAAAGACTCAGCATTTTAAAGTGATTTATGGTAAACAGTCAGATAGGGGAAATACGGGAAAGACTCAGCATTTTAAAGTGATTTATG
>NW_010389431.1:0-757 GCF_000710305.1 Buceros rhinoceros silvestris
CCCCGCAACCCCCAGCAAATAATCGAATCTGCCCTCGAGACACAAGAGAAACTCCTGGGGAGGGACAGGAGAAGCCATCAGTCAGGAGCTGCTGTCAGCACCAGCCCCGGCATCTCCAGGAACACAGTCTCCGGCACCACCTTGCCCTCCCAGCCAACACCCCAGATCCACACCAGCCCCTTGCTCACCAGTTCCCACTCCTCCCTGAGCACGGCCAACGAGGCCCCGAGCATGGAGCACCACTCCTGGCCCCGCTCCCAGCTCCCCTCCTCCGCTGAGAGGTAGCAGCAGACCCCGCAGTGGCAGACCCAGTCATGGGGACAGGGTGGAGGCGGAGCCGCTGCACATTGTCTTGAGGAGAGGAAAGGGGAGAAGGGCAGAGGATTCCCCGGCACAGGGAGCAGAGGATGCAGCTCTGTGGGGCAGGGAAGGAGGCAGCCCCAGGCTCCCCCTGCAGGGCTCCCCAGTTTGGTGCTGGGGACCTACTGGGAGCAGGGACCTGCCAGGGTTAACAGCTGCCCCACGGCACTGGGGGGTTTCTCCCTCACCCCTCACCCCTGTGTCACCCCAGCCTCACTGCCCCCCACCTCTCACCATCCCTTTTGTTCCCACAGGGCTCCACTCCCTGCGCTACTTCCGAGGTAAGTGCTCACCCATGCCCCCCCAGACACCCAGCACCTCCCAGGGCGCACGGGTGCTCCAAAGCCACAAACCCCCTCCCCACGGCCGGGCTCGCAGCTCACCTGAGCTCTCCTGG
>NW_010389432.1:0-282 GCF_000710305.1 Buceros rhinoceros silvestris
CCTGTGGCGCTGGAGAGGAGCTCGCTGTGGGGCGGCAGCTCTGTGTCAGGCGAGAACACGATCAGCCAGTCGCTCCGGTCAACCCTGGCCTGGGCAAGAGCGGGCCCAGCTGCGTTCCTCTTCCTCTTCTGGGCAAGCTCGTGGAAGGAGGTGATGGTCTTCTTGCCCGCATCTCTGCGGTCACCCAAGCCGGGCTCTGGCTCCACTGGCCGCACGGGCACAAGTGGCAGCGCTGCTCTGTGCCCCCTGAGAACCTGCAGCCGTCTCCGGGGACGGGGGGGC
>NW_010389432.1:426-1061 GCF_000710305.1 Buceros rhinoceros silvestris
ACCCGGGACGGTGGCTCAGGAGCTCTGCTCAGACCAGGACCCCACTGTCCTGGAACAGGAGGTGCCGGAAGCGCAGCGTTGGGGTCAGGGAGGGGGTTGCAGTTCGGGTCTAGGTCACTGCAGGTGCTGGTGCTCTCCTGTGCCACCACGCTGGGAGAGGTCTCCTCACACTGGGAGTCGAGCAGGCTGCTGCTGCAGAGGCTGTCTGGGCTCCCTCCAGCCTGGGTGTCCGCTCTCTGGAGCTCTGGGGGGTTGAAGTTGGCATCTCGCTCATCAGCTGTTCTACCCTGGTCAGCCAGCGACGGGCCGTCCTGGGCATCTTCTACGGGAACGGCGCTGGAGCGGCTCTCAGGGGATTGGGCCTCTTCTCCGGAGAAGCCCTTGCAGCACACGGAGACTGGGGAGTCATCTGAGCTGAAATCAGAGCAGCTGCTGACAGAGGAGGAGGAGGAGGTGGTGAGATCACAAGGGGGATCACAAGGGGAAGCCACCTCCTCCCCCGTATGCAGGCAGGGGAAATCCTCTTGAGCTGCCTGGTTCTGGAGACCCAGCGTCACTGTCTGCGGGGTGTGGGACTCGCAACAGCGGCATTTCAAGGAGGGGTTGTTGGAATTGGCATCCACTTGCTCATAGTT
>NW_010389432.1:1255-1608 GCF_000710305.1 Buceros rhinoceros silvestris
GGAGCCAGAGGTCTCCTGCAGCTCCGGGTGCCGGGAGAGGTGCAGCCCCAGGGAGATGTGCTGCAGGTGGATGTGGTTGAGGTTGCACAGCAGGCCTTTCTTCGGAGCCAGCATGGTGCTGCCTCTCCGGTGGTGCCCAGGCTCCTCGGAGAGCCCCACAGCTCCTCTCGTCAGACCATCCAACTCCCTGCAAACACCAAACGCCCTTTCAGCTGGCGGGGGAGAACGCAGCAGCACAAACCTGGTGCAGGGGGAGGGCAGTGACCTTGCGTCAGCCACCGCGCAGAGCAGGGCCGGCTGCAGGGGACGAGCCCGAGGGTGCAGCGACAGGACCGTGCCCAGCAGAGAGGGGC
>NW_010389433.1:0-291 GCF_000710305.1 Buceros rhinoceros silvestris
AGCTGAAAGAGGGGCAGCGCAGCATCGCTGCGGGTTACCAAGAAGCCCCCAACACCCCCCACCGCTGGCTGGGTCCGAGCAGCATCAGCCCTGGCCTGGGGCAGCGCTGGGCGTCACGCACCTTCCCCAGAAGCGGAAACACGGGAGCTGAAAGAGGGGCAGCGCAGCATCGCTGCGGGTTACCAAGAAGCCCCCAACACCCCCCACCGCTGGCTGGGTCCGAGCAGCATCAGCCCTGGCCTGGGGCAGCGCTGGGCGTCACGCACCTTCCCCAGAAGCGGAAACACGGGG
>NW_010389433.1:506-733 GCF_000710305.1 Buceros rhinoceros silvestris
GTTACCCCCCGGGGTGGAACACAGCCCGTCCCAAGCACACGGGGGAAGGCATCATAGTAAATATATAACATTTAACGTAAGTACTAACTTATAACATCAATAAATATCTTTGTTCTTATTTCTTTCAAGTCAGGAGCCTTATGTACTTATGATTTACTTCCTAGGAGCCAGATTTACTTATTTTTTTTAGTTCTATCACAGGATTAACTCAAGAACCAGCTGGGTAC
>NW_010389433.1:1038-1263 GCF_000710305.1 Buceros rhinoceros silvestris
GTGACGATGCTGGCGAAGATGGAGGTGGTGCTGTTGATGAGCGAGACGATAACAGCGTGCCGCTCGCAGTTGTTGCTGGACTCGTTGTAGCTGGCGAAGGCGATGAGGCTGCCGAAGCCCAGCCCCAGCGAGAAGAAGATCTGCGTGGCCGCGCTGATCCACGCCTTGGGGTTCGACAGCTGCTCCAGCTGCGAAAAGCAGGCGGGGAGAGAGTGAGGCTGCGCG
>NW_010389434.1:0-362 GCF_000710305.1 Buceros rhinoceros silvestris
GATTAAAACATCTATCTCATGGAGGCCAGATTTCTGTAACCGTGTGGGGAGGGATGTCTTCAGAAATACGGACCAGCCTGCGTCCCTGCGAGCATCCTGGCAGCGTTAGAGTTCACCTTTGTCGCCGCGAAAGCAGAAATAACTGTAACGGCGGTACCTGGGCGCCTGTACCGTGCAGTTGAACCATTGTGTTGGGCGGGGGGCGAGCGGCGGGGGGGGGAGGGGGGATGTTGTCCAATGTAGATCTTGACGTGTCTTAGGAAAAATGACAGAATGGTATTAGCCCGGAGGACTTTATTTTCTTAGAAAAATGCTTTGTGTTTATCGTGCTGGCCTCTGCTGCTTATCGTGGTGTGGAGCGG
>NW_010389434.1:491-5865 GCF_000710305.1 Buceros rhinoceros silvestris
TAGGTGGCATTCGAGTGGCTCAGTGGGTTAAATAGCAGTCGCATTAACTAGTTGAACAAATTGTGTCCTTCACCTCTGACTGTTGCATTTCGAGGGCCCTACAGCAGTGTGGCTGTGCGTGCCAAGGGTGGATTAATAAGATGTTACCTAAAGGTTTGGGTGTTATTGATTCCTTACTATTAATGCTATTTATAGTGCGTTTGACATGGCTCTTGTTTTATGTGTTTGGATAAAGGTTATCATCTTGGAATGCTTCAGATGAAATGTTCCCAAAATACCCCCCAACACTATATGTAATGTATATATTGTTGGGCAGTACAGTTCACATCTCCAGTGGCTGACAGATAGCGTTAGTAGGTAGCACATCCTCACGGTGAAAATGGTGCTCTGCTTTAACACTAGGGAAGGTTTGTTTTCATATTCCAAGATTACAGAATAACAACTTCTGTTGCAGTGTATATCATTTTAGATTCGTTTTTCTTGCAACTACTTTGAGTCCACATTTTCCCTGCCTTGGTGCCTGTTCGTAGCGAGTGTGTCGTAGTTTTTGCTACTTATGTCCAAGGGCAAACCGAATCAACGATTGTTTGGAGCCTTCATATTAGATCCTCCACCACACTGGCCTAGTTCTGACTGGAATGTTTGCCGTTTTTAGGACTCCTCTTCTGTTTATCTGTAGACTGAAACACATGGATAAACTTGAACCTTAATTTGTCCTTTGAACCTGAGGGAGAATGTTTTTCTCCTCCCTTAAGAATGCCTCACTAAAGAGAAAGTGATTCCGATAGAGCAGCTTAAATTAAATTTAATCCTGTTGAGACACAACTGCCTGAAGTAAAAACTCCTTGGATAGTTTGTTGTTTTTTTCTTTTTTGACTAGACTGAAATTAAGTGCTGTACATAGAGGACCAGATGTTGGCGTTGAAGTTATGTACAGGATGAGGTGACTTAGGCCTCAAGTTAGAGCCCTGGGAAAAGTTCTGTCGCATATTTCTCCATTTACTTCTGGTGTAAGCTGAGCTGGAGAATCTAAATGTTTACTTCTACATAAAGAACATTTCCATTTGTGCAGCTTCCATCTTTGCCTGACCATTATAATTCATCAGGTTTTGTCACCAGACTAACATTTTTAATGAGTTTTTGTGCTTTACGTTGGAGGAGAAGCAAAAATCACAGTAATAATTACATCTTCAGATGTATCCTAGTAGTGGATTTCCTGTGAGGAGGATGTTTTGTAGAGAACAATAGATATGGCAGTGAATTCAGAGATTTGTTTTAAAGATGTTGCAGGTAGCTGACTCTGCAGTGGTGAGTTCCACTTTGACTCAACTGTTGCACGCTCAACAGGAACATTAGGTGGGTTCCAGGCACTTCGCTTTCAGGTACTGGTTCTCCTCCTGGCAAAGACAGGCTGGAGGTACTACTGCTCTCATCTGTCTCTCCTGCATGCATTTACTTCCAATCTCACTTAGTAGAGACTACACTCATTTGCAAAATATATCTCCTAACTTTTTTGACAGGATAGATGTTTTGTCAAATAGGAAAATGTGTGGGATTGGTCTGGCTCTCTTTGTGATCAGAAGGGGTAAGGAAGCTGCGATAAATACCACTTGTCTTATTCCATTCTCAGTGCATCTTGGAGAACACTTGCCTAATCACTAAGATGCTGTCTTAGAAGCGCTTTCTGTTGTGTTTCTGGTCATATTAATATCACACAACCAACATACTGCTGTGTTGAAGAGCTCACTAGAAACTGAGAATCTTTGGTATAACCAGTGGTGGCCCAGGCTCGTATCTTCTGAATTACAGTCGTCATGGGGGGCCATCACAACTTTCTTGTTCAAATACGTTATGTAGCGTGAAGGCTTTCAGTTTTATTTCCTTTTGTGAACCTGGACAAAGGAAAGAGCTTAACTTAACTCTGGACTAGAATCCTGTTGAAATTAGAAGTTTCCCTGGTGTGACAGCGGTTAGTTTCAGTTATGGGTAACACAGATGTCCTCCGTGGTTAACCACGTGTGAGAGAAGCTTGCCTATAGTTGGGCAGAGGGGGATGATTTGCCACCTCCTGTGGCTGATGGCTGTCCTCTCTTTTGTCACTCTTGAATGTGTCTCACTCTTCTTCACAAACTGCTGATTCTTGACCAGTGTGATGCAGGGTGAAAGCCCCATCTGTGCAGCCCCGTGCTTGCTGGTGAGCTCCTGCTACGCTGGAAGTCAATTTAGGTGCTTGGTCCTGCCCTCCACTTGCTTTTCCGTGTAGGTCATTCCACTGGCTCTGGTCTTCGATGCTGCACTGAGCCATGCCAGCAGAAAGCTAACCAAAGGAAAAATGCACAGAGTTTTGGGTCAGCTTGGTGATCTGACATGGCTCAGTGCACTGTTAGGTGATGCTGGAGACAACCCAAGGGACTGGGCTGCACCACAGCTGCCAGCAGTTAGATCAGTGCATGCTGCCATGGAACCACAGCCTGTTCGCAGAGAGGTGGATGGAGGTGGATGGTGGCACTTGTTCCTGAACTTGGAGTAGTTAAGTTAGGACTCTTTGCTTTCGTTGTTCTTTAACATGCTGAGGAGTTGCTCATCACACACTGATTTCTGTGTGGAGAAGAGACTGGAAGAAATCCGATGGATAAAGGGTCAGAAAACCCCTGATCCCCTCATGTGAAGTTCCAGAGGGAGCTCAGCTGTGTGGAGCTGTGGAGCAGAGTCCTTCCTGTGAAAGCAGAACTTGAAATACAAAAACACGAAATCAGAGGTGAAGTGCAAAGTGTCTGAGGGGGAAAAGCGTGCACAAAATGGGAGGAGAGGATGGAGAGCTGTCTAAAAGCACAGTTGGCATTTAGACACTGTATTCACTGCTCCATGTCTCGGAGCTCATTTACAGCACAAGCCGTGGAGGAAGGAAGGCTTTCTGAAGCCCCTCAGAAACACAACAGGCATTAGGCAGCACAACAGGAGCTCCAAATGTGGTTTCTTAAAGCAGTTTTAAACAAATGTTCGGGGATCACTGAAATGACAGTGTTTTCCTAATTACTGAAGGGAAGCCATCGAGACCTTTTAATACTTGGTCAGAAATCAGTGCTATTGTTACTCCTGACATTTTTTTTTTTTTATATCCTGCTAAATCTTGGTTTATCTGCCAGAAGAAAAGGCAAGATAGCCCCTGTAAACATAGCGTGGAGTTGCCAAAGCAGCAGTAAGTTTTGTCTAAACAGAAAAGTTTCTCCAGCTGAATTGGAGCAGAGTTAGTTACACACCTCCACCCTAGCGTAGAGATGAGGTTCTCCTCCTCTTAGGGGTTTGGTGAGGACAGTCACAGCAATGGTGGCTTCTTGACACCAGTGGACAGTAGCGATTAGTTTTGGCTGTTGTATTGCTTGGCTAGAAACAGTTTTGATTTTTCTCTAGGGGTCAGGATGGGGTGACAGCATGAGATCTATGTACTGAATATTGTTGTTAGAAAGGAAAAGGCTAGAAAGGTTTTGTTTTAGGGAAAAGTTAGATCTTGAGGTAAGAAGTAAAAATCGCAGCCCTCTCAGGCTGGCAGGCTCTGCACTCTTCTATGCCTGTGATCTTCCACTGACCCTCATTGCACTCCTGGCTACAGCCATGCAAATATTTTCTTTAGAGTGAGATGTGATTTTATAAAAACAGTTTTCTCCTACTCGTCAAGTGCAGCCTTCTGTCAGAGTGTGGGTTGGCGGTGCCTTTCTCTTGCTGCATGGCAGTGGTGTCAGGCTGTATTTGAAAAGTAAATTTTGGTTTTATTGATAATCTCAGAGAATCCTGCTTACAATTTTCAGACCGAAAGGCAACGTCTGTTATACCTCAATTCTTAAAAAGTGAATAAAGTTTCTTTCAGCCTTTCCCTGAGTGCAGCTAAACTCTTCCTTCCTTTTTGTCTGCTGCCATCCTTTGAGCAGCAGTAGATGTGGGTTTTGAGGGGTGGGGTCCTATAGGATCTGTCCTTCTCTTTGCATCACTGGTTCAGCTTCACTTTGTTCTCCTGGGGCTGGTTTCTAACCTGTGGAAAGCTTTGGGATCCAGGAGCATGGGGAAGTGGACCATGCGAATGCAGGTCTGTTGAAAGGGTTGGGAATGTTTCTTGTGAGAGGTTTTGGCTTGTTCCCCGTTGTTGTGTGCAGCCTGTTTTCCAAGCATCCAGCAAGCCTTCCTCTTCCCTGATGTACCACTGCTCAGAGGCAGTAACAGACCCCTGAGCCTGTTCCCAGAGAAGCATTGTATTGGGATTTCTTGGAAAGAATCGCATGTGCTATTGCAGACGTTTGTTATTTTTGCCTCCCTCCCCCTTCTTAATGTGCAATTCTTAGCTCCTGCCTCAGTCCCTTTTTAATTGCCTGTCCCTCCCTCCCTCCCCAGCCCAGGAGATGAGACGAGAGGTTATTTTTGCTAACGCTGTTTCTCAAATAGGCCACAAGCAGACAATAAGTAGTGCAGGAACTCTCTCCATGGATTGGGATTTCTCAAGCTGTGTCCCCGTGGCAGCGCAACATGTTTTTTCTTTAGCTCTGGTTCCCAGTTGTCACTAGCGTGAGCTCCTCCTCCTCCTCCTCTTTGTCACTTCCTTGTAACCCAATCTGCAGAAAGATCCCGGGCTGTGAACGTGCCTTGCTCTGCTGCTGCTGCTCTGGATGTTTGGGTTGTCTCCCTGTTCCTTGTACGCTCTTCACTGTCATCTTCGCTTTTTGGCTTTGCCTGTTCCAAGGAGCAGTTGACAGTTGTTAAAATCAGTTCTGGGCCAGCCATAATTTGAGGCAATCAAACTGTGTTAAATATGTTCCAGAACTGTTTCTTGGCCTAGATAGCAAACTAGTTAAACCCTGAAATCTATTTCTGTAGGATTTGGCCCTGTACCCCTGGGTCCCTCTTCAGGGGTCAAACAGAGAACAGGATCTTCTGCCTTTGAATCCACTGCCCTCCTGCATCTCCTTGGGCCTTTTCGTTACTCTCTGCATGTCCAAGTCTTGTCTTGAGCGTTACGTGCTGGACTAGCTGCAGTGAAGTGGTTTCACCACCTGTAACGACTAGCTGTGTTGCAGTGATTGGATTTTCCCTGGCATCCGCTGAGCTGGTACAAACCCCACTTGCTCGCTATGTCCTGGCATGC
The DNA here is from genome assembly GCF_000710305.1 of Buceros rhinoceros silvestris. Taxonomy (NCBI): domain Eukaryota; kingdom Metazoa; phylum Chordata; class Aves; order Bucerotiformes; family Bucerotidae; genus Buceros; species Buceros rhinoceros. The sequence goes on from NW_010389434.1 coordinate 5,623, forward strand.
AGGCAGTCTCCTAGGTGGAGGTTTTTATGAAGGTTGGCAACTTTTTCAATAAAGAGGGTAGCCTAGGCCTTGGCAAAATTTCATGCTGGCTTCTAGAAGCACGTATCAAAGGTGGGAAGGAAATAAGGACATGTTTCAGAGGCAGTGCCTGGTTAAGAATCCCCATTTTTATTACAGGTTAGCTGCCATATAGGCAAAACCTGAACTCTTACCTGAGTTTTTGGCTTATTTTTCCTTCTTCTT
>NW_010389434.1:6052-13091 GCF_000710305.1 Buceros rhinoceros silvestris
AGGTTAGTCTCTGGCTGGAGGTGTGTGGTAGAACCTCCTGTTAATTCTTGCTGGGACCTGCCCATTTTGCAGCAAGAATGCAGGCGAACCATTCTGAATGCTGATCATCTAGTCCTTCCTGGAGGACGGAAGATTAGTTTTCCTTCATTTGACACAACACATGGGCAAAGCAATCCTAGAGCATCTCTATTCCAAAAACCGCTTCAAGTGCCCAGAGCTTGCCTGTGGAGATGGGGGAGAAGGACTTGTGAGGGTGCTTGATCTGAGTTTAGCTGATTGCATGATGGTCACTGGAGATACTTCCTTCTGCCACTCTCAGGTGATGTTGCTGTTAGCTGCTAGCTCAGAAGTTGACCATGTCCTTACCAGATCAACTGATTCAGCAGTCCTGAACTGACCAGAGCCTTCAAAATTTCCCTCTGTTGCTGCCTGGGAAGACAGCGTGTGGGGTCGTAATCACTAGGATGACCTGTAGTTCAGGAGGGGTCAATGTACATGCTTTTTATCCAAAGCAAACCAGGATGGAAGAAGCAAGGTCTCATCCTCACCATTCCCTTTGATTTCATTGCAATACCACTGTCTTAAATTTGTTTGCGAAAACAAGATGGGGCACAAGGATTGTTCCTGATTTGACACTGACAAGCTGAGTGCTTTGGGTACTAGACTCAGATGAAAGTAGCTTACTTAGAAAGAACGTGATTTACCTTCACTAGCTCATAATTAGTCGCAAAACCTTGAAGAACATTTGAAGAATGGTTTGCTCGTTTGTTGAAAGCGCTGTGACGTGCCGGTTTTGATGGACACTGTTTCTAAAAATATTTTGGAAAAGTCCCTACGTTTTCCAAAATACTTTAATGGTAGGTGCTTTTTCTTAAATAGCCCCTATGTCTTGAAAATATTAACTCACACATAATTTTGAGTATCATTTTTTCCCCTCTTGCAGGAATTGGTAGTTGTGGGTGCCTGTGCCAGCAGCCCATCACGTGGGGTTCTGGAGTCTTTCCACAGTGGCTGGTCCAGCGGCAGCACTAGGGTGTATGATCCTCATTTGAGTAGTGTTCCTGTTGTACTTTTGGGTATTGAAAATTAATTACGGTAGTGAGTATAAATTGGTATAATCACTATGCTTTTTGTAGGTGTTACAAGTATTTTTATGTTTAAATAGAAATAGCTATCATTAATATTAATGTGATGAGAAATGAAATATTAATACACAAATAGAAATTTAAGTAAGCTGTAACACAGATTATGTGGATGTATGTGATGTTTTTATACTTTTGTCTGGCTTGGCAGGATAATAATAGTAATGCCCAGTTCTGAATTTCATCCCCAAAGCCCAAGGTATTTTAAATGCATGGTTATTTTCCACATGTACAAGGTGGACATGCTGGTACAGGTGGAGAGGAAACGATTTGTCCAGTAGAGCTGTGGCAGAGGTAGAAGAGTTTGTCTCCTTGGTCCCCAGCTAACAGCTGAGCGGCAGGACTGCGGCACCTTCTGGGTTCTGAAGCAGAAGCGTATGAGATGGTGCCTTGTCTCTGGGGTGTGGGGGAACAGCACCAGCCCCAAAGTTCAGCAGTGCCACTGTCGCAGTTCTCTGCCTGGAAGTCCCCTGACCTACCAGTGGGGCAGGGGTTGGTGGCTTTGTTTCCTCGTGGCAGCACTGTGTAGAGTTTTGGTTATCATAATGGTGATTTGATGCTGCTGCTGAGTGAGCTGGCTAAATCTTGAAATTTGTAATATTACAGGTTGCTATGGTGTGGCTTTTTGCTGATTTTTGTTTTTAAATATATCCGAAAAGGGCCTTTAATGCCATGTTGATCAGTCCCTGAACCTGATGAACAGCAAAGTAAGTCTTTTTATTTTGGGAGTCAGTCACACACAGGGATAACTGGGGACTGCTCATCTAAGTAAAAAAAAACTCTTGTGCATCTATAATTGCGAGACTTGGGGATTGTCTGGACGTTTTTATGGAGATCTGTGGAGGCAGAGTGCATCCTTTTATCCTTCTGGTGCAGTGCCTGCTGTTGCTGGATCTCATGTCTTCTTAAGGGCCTGAGTCCTGTGTAGTGCAAATGCACACTGCTGCGTTCTGTAGGGAGCTGGAAGCTCCTCACCTGATGCTGTGGGAAGGCAGAGGAGCTGCGAGCCCCAGTACCTGTCAGGAATCTGCAAGCATGGCTCAGGGAGCCGTTGCTCAGCTCCTCACAGGGGGCTTTCATCTGTTCTAGGTTCTCCTTTAGCTGTCTCTGCAGAGAGGTTTACGGTGCTGGTGTTCATTTAAAGCCTATCTGTGCGGTAAAATTGCTGGGGCTTGTTTGGAAATAATAAAACTAAGGGGTTTGTTCCTTCAGTCATGTTATTTTTAAACTAGAACAACCCCCAAAAACATAAAAACCTTGAAACCTGAGTTCCTATGTGGAAGTGCTCGATGTTTGGGGACTTTGGTTTTCTGATAGGTTTTTTTTTGTTGTTGTTGAATGATGCCACAGCCATGGAGTATGAAATTTAGGAAGTTTCCTCCAAGGTCTGCTTTCAGCTTTGGAACTACTGCCACCTGTGCCGGCTGGAAATAGTTCATACCTGTTTATCATACATGTTGCAAAATCGACCTACCAATTTACATAGGTGTTGGGGAAACAAGGGCGATACGGCCTCGTGTGAGTGGTAGGGAGCAGCAGGAGTGGAAGCAGAGTGTGGGGTGAGTTGTGATTCTGCTCGTCTGCCCATTTTCTGGTTTGGAGGCATCAGCATCTGCTGATGTAGGGGTTTTCTCTACCTGATTTTGTGCCTGTGATTAGCATTTCTAAGGACATGACACATACAGTCTCACCACTAAAATACATTCTGTAAATACGTAAACAGAAAATTACAGCGATGGCCACTGTCCGTCTGTCCCGACGCGTCTCCAGGGTTCTCCCAGCAGGACTCAGCACGCTTCCTTGGGGCCCATCTGATAGAACAGATCTTGGCCTTCAAACTTGGGAGTAAAATTCCCTCTCCGAGTAGAGGTACCACCTCCTTTTGATGCCTCCTTCACGGCAGTTGCTTCTCTCATTGCTTTGTTTCTAATCACTTGGGCGGGAGATCCAGATATTTAGGTAGTGTGCTCCAGTGTCTTACTGTACAAAGTCTTAAAGTCAAACTGTAGAAAACTTCAGATGCTTCACAGCAATCTGTAACTTGCATTTTATCTGCCATCAACCATTTGTTATGCCAGAACTTCTCAAGGTACATGGTGAATAGTAATAACAGGCCTTGTAAGTTCTGGGGAGCTGTGAGACGTCCTGTGTGATGGCACCTTTTAAAAATGGTTTTCTGGACAAAACCGGAGAACCGTGCCTGCTCAATTGATGTTGCTGTTGGGCACTGTCTCTGAGTTCATAGCAAGGCTATGTTTCTTCTGCTGCTTTGAAAAATTATTAGTATTCTGTCTGAATGGAGCAGGCTCCTAATACTGATTAGCTTGTGCATAAGGTAGAGATGGCAATCTCCTTAATTTCATGTTTAATTACCCCAAAATCACAGCAAAGAGCTGTGGAATGATGTGTCACCACTGTGCTGTTCTGGAGCTATCAGTGGAACCACGTGACTGTGTGTTTAATATCTTCCCCTTCTATAATTCTCCTTTCTTTTTCTTTGCTGTTTTTTGTTGCTGCCGTTTAAAATTAAGTCATAAATCATTAGGAGCAAGGCAGAAGGTCATGTACCGTCTAGTTTGGTGTCTTGAATCTCCAAGAAGCACCCTGGAGATTTGCTTCCAAGATGTTGCAGGTACTTCTCACTTAAAACCTGTTATTTCTGCGTGTGCCAGTCACGTTGAAGGGCTGAGTTCGGGTGGTAGGTGAAGGATAAACCTCCCTGCGCGGTGGAGCAGTCAGCGCACACGTTCCGGCGCAGGTCTCTCCCAGGTTCTGACGACTCCAGGCCCGGTCCGGGTGCCTCTGCTGCAGGAGGCGTGGTTTGCCTCTGCAGGTGCTGCCGCCTGCGACACATCCAGCGCTGCTCTGTCTCGGGGGTAGCGCGGGTACTTGCTCTGCAGGAGGGATGATGATTAGAATGCTTACCTCACCGGGGAGAACGAACTTTACAGAGCCTTAAAGTAAGAGCAGCCTCCGATTTACAGCCACTTAAACCTGCTGTGCTCTGCTGTGTCTCATCATGGTGAAAGGCACTTGCCTGTATAACTCGATACCCATAATAAACCAGGCAGAAACAAGCGTCAAACGACGTAGCGTTCAAATATCTGCAGGCGAACGGTAGCTAAACACCTTTTAATGTGACTCTGCCTGGCCTGGAAAGCGTCAGACCTGTCGCCTTCTCTGTTTCGAGGGGCTGCTGGCGGGGCCAGGGGGCTGAAGGGAATGTTCCCTCACCCCGGACACGTTGGCTTGGAGCTGTTGAAGGTAACAGCCTGATGCAGAGTTGTTATTCTGAGCTCTTGTTTGAGAGAGAGCCGCTTTCCTCCTGTTGGGGTTTTGCTTTTTTTTGTAGGCGTGATGTCATCATTCTGCGAGGTCTGCGCTGCCGCGTCCTCCAGGAAAACAAAACAGGGGACGAGACTTGAATGTCAAATGCGAAAACTAAGCAGATCTGATTCTTCCTGTCCTCCCTCCCCCTTTTTCATTGAAAGGAGCTTTCAAGCTGACTTTATACAACAGGAGTTAGCTTAATAGAAAAAAGAGAGCGAGAAGCACAGTTATTTCTTTCCAGTTCTGACTATCAAGTTCTCAAAAAGACTTTCCTCCTGCCTTGCTGGAGGACGTGAGGTATATGATATGCTTAGATGCAAATACATGGGCATTTTATAAATACCTAAGTCCTCCTTGCTTCAGGGATCTTTTTTTTAACGTAACCTTTCTCTTTTGGAGAGATTTAAGTAAGCACTGCACAGTGACTTCTGTCATGGCTGTGTTGATTTCTACCAGAGAAGTGTCCCATACACTTCAGATGTTTGTATAAATACCATGGCATTGCTGCAGCAGCCTTCCACCAGGATTACTGCTGGCCCAGGCGAGGGTCAGGGGAACCACCACAACTGACTGACATAACCAGGCTGGTTTTGTTTGAGACCATGAAATTTAATGTAAGCGTATCCCAGTTCTTCCTTCTTCATGGGAGCCCTTTTGTGGTCCAGCAGCAAGGGTTTGTCATGCAGCTTGTTGGCTGTACTGAGCCAGTGTACGCATGGACAGGTTTATTCTTCTAAAGGTTGGAGCTTCAGATGTTCCCTCACTCAAAATGACTTTGCAAAATAATCTGCAGAGAGGGTTTTGCAGGTGTTTGGAGCCATAAGCTCTGAGTGCTGGTTGTGAGGCTGGTGGTCTCTGAGGAGCTGCCCAGATACAGTAAGAACTTCTGGGCAGCAAGCAGTGCTGGAGCTGATGTTCTTTGCTCTGTTGTGTTCAGGAGCCTTAATTACTTCTTGGTTGCTCTTTATAGCTTGCGTCCAGAAAGTTAACACTATTTTCTGGCATGTTGAGTTCTCAGTAGCTCCCTGTCCAGCTGGGCTGCACGGATCATCTGCATGCATGAGCAGAGAGCAGCTCTCGCTGGTTGGTTGTTAGGGGTGTATCTGCCCAAGGTATCTGGAGGTTGTTCTACTTTCCCAGCTCAATAATCCAGGATCTTTAGAATTCGTACAATGGGCACCTGACGGTCCCTTTGTTTACTAGCCAACAGGAGCAGTCGGCAAATAGATCTTCTTTTAATAAAGGAAATATTACTTGAAACTTTACTGTTTGGGGTTTTTTTTCTCTTATTTGTTCCTGTTGACAAACAAAAGGCATAATCCGTTATTCCAAACTGCTGAAAAAGAGCCTTCAAATTGCCAGGTATGAAATTATGCCGCTTGTTCAGTTTCCAGTAAAAAACGGCGTGTGAGATGTTTCAGAACCTACAAAGGAGAAAGTTCTTTGTATGTGTGAATTTAGTATTCACAAAAGGTGTCAGATTGACAGCCCTGGAGATTGTGGAGATTGAAATTTTATTTGTCCCTGGAGTGGGTGCAGTGCAGACTGCAGTGGTGCAGAAATTTCCGGTATTGTTCTGCTGTTCCACCCCGCTAGTGCCCTTCACTGGCAGCCCCTAGGGACCACGAGCTCCTTCGTTCTCTGAGCCCCTTCAAATACCTGGCTGCTAAAAGGATGTGAGGGTGGGTTTTTGTGTGTGATGTGGGTGCTTGTCTCCTGGAATCTAAACAGATGTGGAAGGAATTTGGTAACATCTTCCTCTCCAGGGCCACTGGAGCAGAAGCAGCTCTCAGCCCCGTGTGCTCTGGCTGTATGCAGGCAGGATGTCTCGGGTCAGAAGGTGCTAGTGGTGATGGTTCTGTTACTGACTGACTCCACTGTTCTTCTGCAAAGGCTCTCTGCCCTGCCTTGTGATAAATTATTCTGAGATAGAAGATTATAAAGTCAGGTAAATAGTATTGCTCTTTATTTTAATAGACTGGGCACTGGGTGAAGCTTGGTAAAGAAACACAGACCCTGATGGATGGTGACAGAAGAAACAGGACATCAGACCTTTCTGTTCTTGCTGTGAACTTGTGTGGCCTTGGACAGGTCGCTTCTTTGTCACATAGTTTTGGTGTTCATAAAGTAAGAATATTTATTGCAGCTCCACTAACTGGCCAGCAGGTATCAGGTGCTTGTTAAGCCTTAGTGATGGAAGTCCTGGTCAGATGTGACGTGGTGAGTTGTGGCAGTTCGATAGTGTTCTCTTAGAAGTATTGAAAATGGGGGGAAAAAAAAAAAAGGGTGTGTGTGTGTGTGTGCAATGAACCAACCTCTAGTCACCAGCACTTTGGTCTTACCACACTTCCAGACCCAGCGTAAGACCCAAGAACTGCCAGAGAGCCCGTCAGTGGAGGTGTGGTCTTCTCCATCCTGTTGAGTTGACCATCTGGTTGACCATCCTGAATGGTTGTTGTTTCAGAGACATTATTTTATTTTACTTTTCTCCAGCAACTAAATACCATCGACTGCAGTGTAACCATTACTTCTGTCCTAAAAGGAAAAGCTCTTTGTGAAAGCTTCTG
>NW_010389434.1:13278-25448 GCF_000710305.1 Buceros rhinoceros silvestris
CTCAGTATAAAGTGTCTGTGGCGGAGTAAAATCTAAACCTGCATAGCTGTTGGTAATTAGGCTGCATTTTAGGTAGCAACTGATTGTATTTTCATGTGCTTTTTTACTTCTTATATTCCTTGAGTTTTCTTAAAATTTCAGTGAAAGGTGCTGCAACTTTTGCTACCCCCAAACAGGGACGAATTCACTGCAGCCGTCGCTGTGTACGAGGTAGATTCTTAAATGCTGTAAGGAAGCGGATCATTTTAAGGGAATCTGGGCAGATATGGGGACAGTATTGAAACTCTCATGCAGCCAACTTCTCTTGCTTAGAAGTGTTCGATAAACTCTTCTGGGAAACCGGAGGATGTCTGGGAGGTGTCATGTAAGAAAAGCCTAGTGTTTTGTGTGAGTTGTCCATTTGCTAAAATGAAAATGGAGAAAATACCAAGCCCTGTTTCTGGGGAAAGAAACACCAAAATAAAACAGCAGGTGATTTATTTTTGAAAATTTCTGATGTCCCCTGGCAGGGTCTGTCCCACTGCTCTCTTGGGACTGTTCTTGTGGCTGTCCTTGTCCCCCGTGTCCTGATACAGCCAGACCCCTGTGTTGCGTATTTGCAGCCCATCTTAAGGAAGCCCTTCAGACCACACAGCTTGATCATGCCCCAGCTCTGCCATGCGGTCAGAGCTCTGGGTGGTAGCTCTTATCATCCCCACTTGCCATCCTTGGATGGCATGACCATGTGCCTCTGAGTAGCCTGGTGTAGCTTTGACCAAATCCCCCGATTGCCTCCTCACCATAGCCGCCGCTGCTGCGCCCGGCACGGCGCAGGCTGCTGGAGACAAAGGCCTTCGAGCTCAGTCCCTGCTGGCAGCGAGTGCTGGAGGAGAAGGATGAGACTATTTTAATTGGCTTTTTTTTTGCAGTGCTATTCCTTTACTACATCTCTCAAAGATCAGGCAGTCTGGGAAGAGTCACCTGTTGGCAGCTCCCTGCCTCGCCTCGCACAAAAGCTGAGGCCAGAGTCCTTGGAACAGGCAGGACAACCTTGTTTTCAGAAAGCCCAAGCGTGAGAGCAGGTTCCACCATCTCTCAATTAACCTTTTATTGAAAGGCACAGAAAATTGCTTCAGTCGATGGACAGAGCTATGAAATTATCGTTCCTTCAACTAAAGGGTGGGGATGGAGATGGTGGCTGGTTCGTTCTTTCTCATTCATTTGCTTCGGTGAACGATTGCTGAGTACAGCTGGATTGGGCAGCTCTGTGTGTGATCACACAAAGAGCCTGTGCTGTCGGACTAGACCCAGTTCTGATTGCAGCTTTCTGTCAGGTTTAGGATGGATGTGTTCCTACTTGAGCTGAAATTGCCTTTACAGCCTGAAAAGATTTCGACTCTTACTAGATGTGTTTAAGTGACTTAACCGCTTTCCTCCTCTTTTCAGGCCAGAAGGAAGTGCTCTATTTCTTGCTTGGGAGCTGCGGACTTGGTGTAGAGGAGAAAATTATTTTTTTAAATACTCCCAGTAAGAATCAGCGTAGGTAGGACGGACCTCGGGCATTAAAACCTGCTTTGTGGGCCTGCCTTGTCTCTGAATTGCTGTTCCAAGTATTTGCTTCAGGTGCAGATGCTGACCTACCTCTTTCATCCCTTGTACTGAGGACAATAAATAATACAGCCAAACCCAGAAAAGGGCCAGATGATGTTTTAAAAGCAGGTTTTTGGAGAAAAGATACAGTCATTTACCTTCTGTGCGTGCACAGTGAGGATCTTAACCTGCCTTTCTGGTGGAGAGGCAGTCAAGCAACAGGGTGCCTAAATCCTTGACTTGATGGACTTTTTAGTAAACCTGCTGTAAGGGGAGATCTGCTGGATTTACCGGGTGTGTTCCACGGCAGTGGATTCCACTCCTCCCCTCTCTAGCACTCACAGCTGCTGGTGTTCAGAGAAAGCACAGCACTTGAGCTGTCTCTGCATGTGTCTTCCGCCTAGCGAGGCGTATCTAAAAAATGATACAGGCAGGTAAAGCATAAAGGTTAATTTGTTTTATATAAGTTCCACACTAAGATGGAGACTCTCTTTGTATTTGCCAAAGCCCTCCTGGAACAGGGGCTTGTCCCTTGGTGGGACCCAGTCCTGCCATGCAGTGAGCAGTGATCAATAAGAGGGTAAACGAGTGCGGTGCGGTGCTTAGGCATCCTGCAGCTCTGGTGCTGGGCAGGCGGTTATTCTCAGCAAGCAGCTCGAGATGCTCCAGCTGCAGGAGGTCAGAAGGAGTTTTCGCTACAAGAGAGGCTCCTCTCGTTTCCCGTTCCTAGACTGTGGGGAATCTCTATCCTGCTCTCAGTGAATCATTCCTGGAGAGCACCCAGGCGGTGTGGAGGAGGAAAATGCCTGGTGTGAATGCAGGAGGTATAAAAGTCAGATGAGAGAGGGGGGATAAGAATACATCAGGACAGAAGTAGAGTGGAACTGGGAATGCAGAGGGCTTGGAGAGGAAGGAGCTACAGCTGCTGGAGAAATGGAGCTGGAGGTTTGCAGGAGAGGTGACTTGGGAGCCCGGGATGTGGGGAGGGAGGCAGCAGGCGAAGATGGATCGGCAAGGGAGCTGGCAGGCTGAATTCTGACACTTTCTAATTTTGGAGTGCTTGCTTTTGTAACCTTAATAATTTTGTTCTAATACACTAGATACAAAAATGACATTATATGTTCTGAGGAATTTGGTTGCTATGGTAATGGGTATATAAGTACATGAAAGAGGAGATGTCAGCAAACGGAACAGCTGTACCGCAGCACACAAACCTGGGACGGCCTGAGTTTGGGGACCAGCCCTTACAAACTTCTCCTGCTTCCATCTCCTAGCTTGCTGCCAGGATGTCTGTTCCTGTGAGAAAGTGACGTCAGAGCTTGTACAAGAAATCTTTTGAGTTTACGGAATTTCAGCAGATGTGCCCAAAATTCTTGGATAGACGGACCACGTGCCTCCTTTCCATGGCAGGACAGGGAGGTCTCTGCTCCCACCCAGCTGCCGGTAGTGCAAGACCATCAGAGCTTGTACAAGAAATCTTTCGGGTTTACGGAATTTCAGCAGATGTGCCCAAAATTCTTGGATAGACGGACCACGTGCCTCCTTTCCATGGCAGGACAGGGAGGTCTCTGCTCCCACCCAGCTGCCGGTAGTGCAAGACCAGTGCACTTGTGTTGACCAGCCAGACCCTGAGCGTGCGGGGTGGGAGTGGGCTGCTGCTGCCTGCCCCTGTGCTGGCACCCTCCTTCCCCCTTGCTCAGGGGCCGGGGCTGGCTGAGCTATGAGTTGGTGACTAGTTGCTGGGTCACACAAACCAGTTTTCTCCTCCTGGGGCCCAGTCTGGGTGGGTTTGGGGTGGTACAGCTGGCACTGATTTTTTTTGTCTTTGCCAGAAGCCATTGCTTTCCTGTGGCAGCTTGGTGTCTTGCTCAGCCCTAGCAGTTGGGGAAGGTGATGAGGAGCAAGAGCATTCTGGGGGGTGTCAGGCAGAAACATGGGGCAGCTGTTGGCACAGGATTGGAAAGGACGATGGTTCCTGCACCCTTCTTAACCTCCTCCCTGTCTGCAGCAGGGGTACATTTTGTATGCCCACCACTCCTGAATGAAAAACTACTTGTACTGTGTTTCCTGTGCTTGAGGACAGATAGATTGTGAGGGGAGCTGGCCCCAACAGGAGAGGGCTACTGGAGAGCTGACAGAGCGAGACAGTGGTGGGAATGGAGGAGCACTGCAAGGACAGTTCATTCACACAGGTGACCGTCAACACAGTCCAGGACACAGCATCGTGCTGGAGATTTTGTAAAGCCAGGTGTGGTGGGTTCAGGGGCCTGGCTGTGGGGAGGTGAGTTAGTGCTGTTGGAAGAAGCATGGGCTAGAGGGAATCTACTGGGTTTTTTTCAAGGACCAACCTTCAGACACTTTTAAATGGTGTTTTGGGCTTGTTAAGGGTCGGCTTGATCTACACAGGAAAGGACTGTGCTAGTAAAATTTACAGGGGCAAAGTTGGGGGGCATCGTAAGTCCAGAGGAGGGCTGGAGTCCCACTCAGCAAGATGGGATGAGCTGGAGGGTTTGCAATAATGGAGACATCAGTGGGCTAGTATGAAGTGACAACACATTTAAAATATGTATTATATTTACAGAATAGAAATAAGTATATGAAATCTAAAAATGTGGTTGATCAGTTAGAAATGGAAAGATGTGAAAGACTTGAATGTGTGTGGTGATACCATGGTGATTTTAAAACTTCAGTGTGATGTGTCCAGGAAATAAGATGTGGAGAATTCTGGTCAGAGATGTCTAAAAGAAAGAGAAAGCCTTAGTTTGGGACAAATGTGGGAAAGGGCTGTTAGGAGGGTCTGGGACGTCAGTTCTCCCTCCTGTGTCGTAAAGCGAGGCGAAACAGGCTGGCTTTTCTCAGCCAGCAGGCTAAGAGGACACGTGTGGTATCTCTGTGCTTGTGCTTATGCCTTAACATTGAAAAGGGAAGAAAATTTTCAGGACAAGATGGGAAAAAGAGTAAATCAGTGTAAACTAACCAATAATAAACACAGACTGTAAATCAGTCTTAACCACTTACTAATCTTAAATTGGTTCCTAATCGAACCAGGAGAGGGTTCTGGAAGAGCCGCATGATGAGAGTAGTGGCTTTGAGACATTCGCAGGAGTTGGTTATTCTTTGATGATTGAATTCTGTTACATAGTTGCTTAAAATAGCAGGAACAGGACTTAACAGAACCTTCAGTTCTGTGATCTTCACCATCCAGTTGAGTCTGTATCTGAACTGCTGCTACCTGAATTGCTTAGTATATTTGTTGAAATGAGCGTTTTCCCCATGAAAGCGGGTAAAACTCATCAAATTAAAAAGGTATGCATGTTATCTTAATACATACTGAAAACTAGTTTTCAGGTTTAAGTGGAAAGCATACAGAGAAACAATCTAGACCTCGCAGAACCCACTGGGGAAGCATTTCTTCAAGTAGATAAAATAGTGAAAAATGTGTTTGGAGATTTGCTGTTTGGTTTTGGTTGTTTGACTCATCCCCTTGCTGTGTGCTAGTGAAAGAATTGTTGTGCTCAGTCGTGTGGAGACAGGAGAAATAAATACTCCACCGGAGCTGGAGTAAAACTGGAGGAGTTGCCCTGGCTTTGAGGAATTCCAGTAGGAAAGGAGAGCTCAGGGGCTCTAGCAATGTGTGAAATGATTGTGCCCATAAGGCGCTCCCTAATGGGTCCAGGTAATCCGGTAGATTTAACAGCTACTAAAGGTTTTACACTCCTTTGATGCTGAAATATGTCTGAACCCCTTTTTGAACCTGCTTTAAGTTACAAACTGAGGTAAGCAGCTGAGTACGCTCCCCGTGCCGCCTCTTTCTGTGTGCTCCGCGAGGCTGGTCTCTCCCTCTGAACAACAGGATGGTCTCGCACTGGTCGTCTGCTCCGAGGTGGCTTTTCCGCCTTTGCCTGGCGGTGAAGCTCCATCACGTGCAGGCGCCTTACTAGAACCTTGGTAAAGTGCTTTCTCATCATTTCTGTGCAGCCTTTCAATAAACCCCTTTTCCATTTGTGATAGTAACAGTATATTTTATAAACTCCTGTGCTGAACAAAATTGACCTTTTTCATAACAAAAGTGTGCTTTGGAGCTGCTGCTTTGACCCTGGAAGACTAGCAATATAAGGATCGTCACCCAGATTCTGAAACGTCACCTGGCTGGCAGAAGAGGTGCCAGGAGCAGTCTGGAATCCCTGAGCTGACCTGTCTGTGGGCGTTCTTACTGGTGGCAGTGCTGGGTTTACGGTGGCAATGGTGGTGTCTCCTGAGCACGGTGCCTCGCAGTCGTTTCTGCAGGTTAACCTTGCTCCTTATAGCTTGATTGGCTGAGTTCCTTCACTCACCTGTAAATGTGCTGCTCTTACATTTCATGGACTCTCCCCTTGTTCTTGAAGTCTGAGCACTTGGCATGTCCTTGAGGATGATTTTTAACTCTTCCACCTTTTCTCTTCAGGTTTGGTTTGTCTTCTTGGGCATTTATAACTTATTTCTGAGGCCTTTTTATACTGTATTTTCATTCTATTGCTAGATAGGAGTGAAGAATAACAGCAGAGACTTCCTTAACGTATTGTCAGAAATTCTGTATTTTCCCAATTGATTCTTCATTTTTTTTAAAAAAATCTGACATCACCTTTGCATAATTTTGCAATTATTTTCACTGAGCCATCTCACAAGGCTCAGCTCCTGATTTATCTTTAGTTTAAGAGTAGGTACATACTTGATGGTTCTTTATGACCTTTCATCTCCTACCTTGTTGCTCATTCGTGTTGGTTTTTAAGGTTTCCCTGTACTTCCTAGTCCTGTCACCTGTCCCAAATAAAACTTGTGTTCCTCTCCTTCCCATTCTGGTTCTTGAATGCAAATACCGTGCGGGATCTGCACACTGTCTGCGGTTGCTCTGGTTGCAAAGGTCTTTTGCCTGGCTCCAAATGTGTAATTACATCCCTGACCCTCTGCCTTTTTTGGAGGTTTGTGTCCGTTCAAAGGCGATGTTTCTCTTCTCCACTTATGACTAATTAATACTGACAATAATTTTGTATACAGGACTTTGCCCGCTTCTTTTCAAGTATCATTTTGAGTTGTTCTGTTATTTTAATGACACTGTCTACAAAAATGTTTGGCTTGTTAGTTCTTGGCTTATCACGGGCATCAACTGATTAGCACGTTACTTGCACTAATTATTAGTTCAGTTAATTCTTCTGTTCAGTTGGCTGCGGCCGTTGCAGGCAGCGTCTCTGGAGCAGCAGCCACTGGAAGGGGACACCAGTTCTGACCGCGAATGGCCCTCTATAGCTGCGTCAGGCCTTTAGAGCAGCCCCTTACTGCTCTCCGTAGGTCAGTAGTGTTTAGTTTACGAGTTTATCGAGGGACCGGCTTTCCTGATGTTTGGTCTGCGACAGCGCCGTGCCTCAGACCCAGCCATCTTCCCTGTAAGGGCAGTTCACCTTCCTACCTTGTTCTCCCGGGTGGCTTTTTGCCAGCCCAGTAGTGGATCGGGCTGGGTGACCGCCTGAGGCTTCTTGCTTTCACAGCTTGGTTTTTAAAGTCATTCCCACAGAATCTTCCAATTTTCTTGGGGTTTTTCTGTTTGTATTTGATTTTATTTTCTACCTTAGGTCCTTCCTACTGGCTCCAGTTTTGCCAGGTTCATACTTCTTTAGGTAAGAGTCTGACCTGTGGACTGGAGGGGCTGGACACATACTCTGGCTGGGGTGGGCACATGTTCTGGCATCCTCCTGCACTCCAGTGAATTCAACTGCAGGCTCAATTGAAACTTTTTTTAACCTATTGGTCAGAAAGACTTCTTAGAGGTGATTATCTATATCGTGAACTGTAGTAGCCTATTTCTGAGTTGTTCATGCTGAATCCAAACCAGCTCGTTTGCTTACATCTTCTGTATGTATTGTTCTGGGTTGTGAGTTTCCAGTATTTTTGCCTCTAGACTTAACTGACTGCCATCAGCTGGCCGCTTGCTAACCTCTTCCTGGCCAGTGCGTTCCCAGTACTGCATCTCCTGCACTGGAAGCGTAATGTACGCTCTGCAGTCCGAGAGACATGGCCACGGAGAGCTGTCTGTAGGGGGTGCAGCCACAAAACGGGCATTAACGCGGTGCGTTACGGAGCAAAGGCCAAGAGTTGGCAACGACTGTGGACTTAATGAATTGCAAAAGCAGGGGGTCAGAAGATTTCATTTTTTCCAGTTGCCTTCCCCATAGCTTTGCTAGCCTAAGGAATTACTAAATTTAGAGCTGACCTTCTTAATAAACGTACCAGAACAATCACAAGCAAAGACACTCAGGAGCTGTTCGTGTTGAATGTGTCAGGGGATGGTCAGCACTTCCTGAACCACCCTGGCACTGGTCTTTGAGAGACGATCGCTGGATAAGCAGCAGCTATTCTGCACTTTTGTTGCCATGGGATGTTCTGATTTAAATAGGAGAAAAAATACAGGGTGCTTTTTGTCATTAAGGTGTCTTTTCACTGCATCAGTAATGTCTTTGACTTGTGTTATTGAAGGGGTAGGGTCCATAGTTGATTCGATGTTTCTTGGGTGAGTGACAGCGAAAAAGTTGCCAGTTAACAAATCCAGGATTTTCAGAAGTACTGGTGGTGTTGGTTATGTTTCTGTTTGTTTATAGCTGGCTTATGTAACTTGTCAAAATAGATTTAATTTGTTCAGAATATCTCTCTTCATCCTGGGAACAGGCTTAGCCAGTTAGAGTTATCTTTGCCACTACTTAGAAAACTTGGAAGATTGTCGAATTACTCAAAAATACAGAAAACTCTTTCCATTTGGTTTTGAATGGAAAGCACAAGGTAATTGTAGCACCGTTGGCTTTACTCCTGGCATGGATCATCCTAACAAATATTTACACCCAGCCCAGAAACACAGACCCTGGGCTTGTCACCAGAGGTTTGGCAAACTTACCTTTCCGCCCCTCTTGCTAGCGACGTTCCTGGAAAGTAAACATCCAGATGGAGCAGGAGGTGTACTGGGGCAGGTAATACGGGGAGCTGATGATGGACGTTTTAGTGTCAGAATCTTGAGAGGAAATCAAAGTAAGCCACAGAGCCTACAAGTGCACTGTAAGAGAACTGCAAGCAGTACTCCTAACATGAAAGTGTCTTCCCGAGGCTATTCTGTGAAGAAGAATAATACAAGAGGAAAATACAGGTAGAGAAGCAGAGAGAGAAAGAAGGAAAATCTGCAAAGAGGTTTTTCCAGGATAGAACCGTTCCTCAGAAATCATTTGAAAAGAAATTGAGAAAGGAATCTTACTGGAATGATGGGCTTGGGTTTCGTCAGCTAAAGAAAACTGTACTATGTTGGGGAAGAAAAGCCTTTGTGAACATAGGTGCTCACAGGGACAAAAAGCTGCTGGAACTCAAAGTATCCTAGTGCAGATTCATCTTGTCCTTACAATCTGTTCCCACTAGAAATACACAGGTGATGGAACGTGGAAGGTACGAAGAGGATAGGCTGTGATGACCATTCTTTGCTGTAACCGCTGCCGCTGTGGAGGGTCTCGGTTGACGTGCGTTACGCAGCACTGACGTTACATGGGTACACGGGGCTGTAGATCATGTGAAGTCCTTGTCGCCGTCATAATGCAACTCAGGGGAGTATCCAGCACCGCTGTAAGATCTCACCTGTGACAGACTCTGGCAGCAGAAGGGGCTCCTGGCTTGGAGACAGGGTGATCTTGTCTTTTCCCTTCCCCTGGGGACAGGCAGGAAGCAGAGGAGCATCTCACCTACGTAAGCTTGAGACTGAAAAGCAATGTAGGAAAGAACAATGTCTCAGTGGGGCTTTCTATGGTCACAGTTACCTCCATCCCGTTTCCTCACCCTTTTCCAGGTATCTTTGTTCTGCTTGTAGCTTGTAGGCACTATTTCAGGATAGTTCCTTTTTTAATCAGTTTTGTGACACCGTTTTGGATTTTTTTCTGAATATTAAAGTTTTTCTAACAGTCTCTTGAAGAATGGCATTCATCTGTACCTCCCTCTTCCTTACTGACAGATAGTCCTCCTGGATCAGTGTGGAGAACAAGTGTACCAAAAAGAATGATTTTAAGATAATTAAGAGAAAAGCAAGTTCGTTACTTTGTCAGCACTTTCTCCTCTGTGCTGCAGCTCACTACTAACTAAGTTAGCAGGATCCCGAGGGATATGTTCCTGGGTGCCTCTTGCCCCCTTTTCAGGGCATGGGAAGAGGCTAAATGCCACTTGCTGCATCTCCAGGTTTCTCTTGTTTCATTTCTGGATTTTTTTTTTTATTTTTCTTCCTTAACTACCACTGTAGGAAGATTTCCAAACTGCAGAACTGGGAGGAGGAAAAGGACCATGTTGTTGGCATGGTGGGAGAGGCTTACCCAAGTACACAAGTGGTCTGTGGTTTCTCATGAACCAAGTGACTAAAATTGCCGGTTTGAGAGGTTTGGGGATGCTGATAGACTTTCCATCGTGACTGTCATCTAGAACACAACTTTCTTGATTCCAGCTGCCGTGGTGTAATTGAGCGTGGACGGGAAGCTGATTTTTAGCTGTTCAAGGAAACGCTACTGTGAGCAGAGAGTAACTCTTCTTCCACGTGTGCAGTGCGTGTTAGGGCACTTAAGAGTTGCTCTTCTTCTGTCAGAACAGGAAAAAAAAAGAGTCGACTGGGTGGACCAGAGGTTTTAAGGAATGTCCACAGCACTCGGTGGGTTGCTGGAGCATTTTTTTGAATTGTAAGGCAATAAAACCTATGTTTTGTGTGTAGTTTTGACAGGCTTGATGGATGGAGAAATTGGGCGCAGTCATCAAGAATGTACTTCCCCAGGGATCATGAAGAACCTGATGAACATGTGTCCCTGCATTTGCTGGGGGTGTGCAGAAGGGTGGGTAGAGGGCGATCCTGGATCTGGCGGTGTTGCGGTGGTGCAAATTCCCTGGATTTCAGATAATCCAGCAGAAGTTCTTTGTCTGTGCCCCTGTGGAAAGGACCCCCCTCCCCCCCAGTGGCTGGCTAGCACCTGGCTTCTCGTGAGCAGCAGAGGTGGTAGCATTGTTCCTACAGTCACCTTATCCACACTGCGGTGAGCGTTCGTTTCTTCTGACACTGGACCTTCATCATGGTTTCTGATCTGTCTCCCCCAGCTGCACAGCCCTTCTTCTCCTGGTACCAGGTGAGAGTCAAATCATCACACTTACCTCCCGCGATCTGAGGGGTGGGCTCTGCAACACGCCGTTGTTGCCTGAAGAGAGCACGTTTTGGAGCAGAACGAGTCGTTTTTTCTGGTCTCTACTTGCATGATCCATGCGCTGTTCTCGGCAGGGTCTGCTCTCTATCTGCCGTGGCCTGGTTTGCAGGGCTGTGGAGCTGGTGCTCCTCTCCCGGTCACCTAACAGCCAGTGCTCAGCTGTGCAGGCTTCATCTGGGTGAGGTGTGCTGGGGTGCACAGCTGTACGCTGTGCTGGAAGAGCCTCTGGTGTCCCAAAATACATCTGAGAAGAAGCTTCCTCTACCCAGCAGGCAGTAACTGAAACTGCAGCTGAGGTTTCCTTGACGTGCTTTATAACCAACCAGCTCTTACACACTCGTATTTTTGGTTTGTATGCTAGAAAACTCGTGTTTATGAATTTTTTTCTGAAAATGCATGGAATAGTGACTTCTTCATGTTTTGCATACAAGCAGCAGCTTGCATTCTCTAGTTGTGCTTACTTTTTTAAATGGCCTTTTTTTCAGTGTATCAAAAATGGGGAATGATTTGTCTGCCACTACCAAAAAAACCTGTGCTTTCAGGTCAAGCTTTCAATGCTGCACAGAAACTTTACAAGTCAGTATTTTAAGCATTCTTAGCACCTACTCAGTCTTAAAGCATTCTTACCATCTAACTCTCACTTCGGGCATAATTGCAAGTAAAAGAAAAAAAATTAAAAGTCAGTTCTTACAATAGTTGCAGTTTCCCATATCTATGATAGTGGTGGAAATTTTTGGTGTCAGGAAATTTGTAATAGTGTTGATGAGAGGATAATTTAATCTCAGTTTCATGCACTCCCCAGACCTGACCCATATGCAGT
Organism: Buceros rhinoceros silvestris; assembly: GCF_000710305.1. Taxonomy (NCBI): domain Eukaryota; kingdom Metazoa; phylum Chordata; class Aves; order Bucerotiformes; family Bucerotidae; genus Buceros; species Buceros rhinoceros. The sequence goes on from NW_010389434.1 coordinate 24,901, forward strand.
AAGAGAAAATCCCTCTTCCCTTTTTCGACAGTTGCAGGGTGACGCTCCTTCCCCGTCTGTGTGATGTTCTTGCATTAGATCCTGCCGAAGGAAGTTACACAACAGTTTAGCCACTGTTTGCACGACATACAACGCAGATTTGTAAATCCAAATACCTGTTTTCAGCTGAAGTTCTGTTGAGGGGGGCTGCTGGTTTTCTGGTGGTTGGGGGGGGTGGTTCTGTGTGTTGGCTGCTTTATTCCTGCTCTGAGTAAGAGGACCTGCAGAGGAGCAGTAGTTCTCCGAGTTGAATATTCATGTCACAGTATTTGCTGTTAGAGTGCAGCTCTAGAGCTCTAACTGCTCTCCTGGCTGGCTTGTTCCTGAAGTGTTGTGTCTGATCTATCAGGGACAAACACATTGATACTAAAGCTAACTTTGTATAGACTTTATTGTGCTGAGTTTGTCATATAGTAGATGGCTATAACAAAACCCAAGATTTATGTCTCCAATTGCAAATCATGTTTTTTTTATAATCCGGACTTCCTGTAGGCCTAGTTAGATGCTGC
>NW_010389434.1:25519-27852 GCF_000710305.1 Buceros rhinoceros silvestris
CATTCCTGTCGGCCTAGTTAGCTGCTGCAGGAACCCGCCTAGTGCCTGTTGTCCCTGGAGAAACGGAGAGAGACACAGGGTGATGGGTGTAGAAAGCTGGTTGTGGTTTCTCTTTTGTGCTTTCGTGGTGTTGGTTTAACTGCAGTTCTTGGGTATAGAAGCTGAGGGATGTGGAGTATGTTGGTTCCTTGAAACTGCCTTTGTGCGGACAAAGCATGCTGCTTTTTAACGCCAGGGATCTCCAAGCCAGCCTGTAGTGTAATTTGGCTTCTGCAAACTTCTGAACCGTCTGAAGGAACTACAAATGCGTTGGTGCATCGCGTGGTTAGTGTAACCAAGGACCTTGCAGTCACTGTCATTCTCACTGATCTGGTCTGGATGTGAACTTGAGAAGGAATGTGATGGATAGGTGGGAATCTCGGTGAGGAAGTTCCCTTCTCCTTTGCAGGGAATGCTGGGAGCATTCCCTTCTCGGTGCACTGCTTTATGATGTGGAAACAGCTATCTGTGAGACTGACAGCGCCAGAGATTTTAGTGCAGGTGGACTGATTTAAATTTCTGAGGGCTCTGTAACACATGGCTTAAATGTGCACTTTAAATATGGCAACTGACCGTTTAGAGCTCTGCTTGTTGTGCTCTGCCGGATCCCGGGGGATGTTAGTCACAGGGCTGGGTCTCACTTCAGCTGGAGATGACATGGCAGGGAGGCAGAAAACTCGGAAGAGAACAGGTCTTACCTCGTCCTCATCTTCAGCTTCCTTCTGTCAGTGATTCAAGGGGTGGGTGTGTGCATTTAATATCGCCATAATTACAGGGACTAGAACATCTTATTGATTCACAGACTTTTGGGGATGTGTGTATGTGGTTTCTGCTCACTGGCAGTTGTTCAGATGAAAGAATTTGATAAAACATGTTGGCCCATCGCTTGTGTCATTCACACTAGTAATGGTAACCACTACTAAACTCAATGAGTGCAGCCTGCTTTAGGGAACAGAGCTGGTCCAGTCCTATGCATCGGTCACTCCCTGGTTTAGTTTGAATCTTTCTCATTCCTGCATCATCCTGTTGGTTTTGAGTGGAATTGATGTAAGTCCCAGTAGTTGTGTTTATGCCGTGCAATATTCTCTTTTTGCATGAGGGACAACTAGGAAAAAAGGATGTTTTATTTTATCTAGTTTTAGTAGCCTGCAAGGTGGCTTGTAGGTGAGTGTGCCTCTGCACCCAGCAGAGACAGGCACCATCAGGAGGTGCTTGTCCTGTTTGCAGGGCCTGTTTCTTGGCCACAACCAGGACCCGGCCACGTAATGTGAGCTGCCTCAGGTGAGATGATGAATCCCGTTCGAGGGGAGCAATTGTGTTTAACAGAATAGCTGCACCCATCCAGAGAACCTGGAGTAAAGAGACTGCACGGGGAAAGAATGCAAAATGCTTAAGTGCAACTTGTGTGTGATTAGAAAACCAGCTGGTATTTGATTTAATTTTCAGTGCAGGTGGGTTTGTTTCTTTTTCTTTTGAATCTGAACTCACCTGTACTTTCAGTACCTTTAAAATAATGTGATAGCCGTGTCACCTGCCACTTCTCCGAACTTCACTTCCATTTCCTCAAGGCCTTCAGGTGTCCTTAGTGCAAGGCAGGGGGCAGAGCATCACGGCTGCTGGTGCTGTCGGGCTTTGGCAGGCAGCGCGTGTTGCCTGGGTAGAAAGAAGACTGAGGCAATTCAGTGTTGTAGCATCCATAAAAACTGGGAGCACTTTAAGCAAGGTGGTGTACAGCCTTCCTATGGATGGAGTTTACCTTTTATCGTTCCCTCTCAGCAGATCAAGTGACAAGCATAGTGTCACGCACAGATCTGCGACTATTCTGGTTTTAATACTTGCAGTTTTTATTCTCCTGCATTGCAAAGCAGCAATTATTTCCAAGAATAAAGATAATTAAATTTGTCTCAGTGCTCTCAGGATTAAAGGGGAAAAAGCTGTATTTTAAGGTATATCACAAGAACTGAGGAGTTCTACTCTGATTTGCCGTTGGAAGCCCGGCAGCGCGGTAGCCGGTCCCGTACCGCATCTGCAAGTGCTGTCACCGAGCCTGGGAAGAGTTTCGGCAGCGGCGAGAAGTGCTGCCTGTTGCTGGCATGTCAGAGATGTGCTCAGAAATGGTGCCAGGAGTGAGTCTGGCGGCTGGTTCGGTGGGGGGTCGGTGGGGAGGGGGAGAAGGAGGGATCGGTCTTGGCGGTGTGCGCGCAGGGTTTCTCTCCTCGCGCTGGCTCGCGCACACCCGCTCGCTCGCAGGGCCATGTGACTTTTGGCCATATTAGCAGGTTTATCCAAGCCTA
>NW_010389434.1:27953-62312 GCF_000710305.1 Buceros rhinoceros silvestris
TAGGGAAAAGGGCATTCTGGGATTGCAGCAGTTGCTTTTGAACAACAATGTCCTTTTTGTAAGAATCTGATGCTTCTTAAAAGATGGAACATGACATCATCACCGTCGATCCAAGAAGCATTCCTTTAATAACACTGGCTGTGCTCTGGTTATCAGCTCCCTTCCCCCAGTCCTTGCTCTCCCTTTTCTGACTGATGCTTTTTGTCCATTGTTTGGTCGGGGGCTGTAAATGTGAAACAGTTGTCTTTCAGTGTTATGTGCTTGTAAGAGCTGGAATCAAGTGCAATATTGTTGGCTTATTTGAAAGAAAGAAAAATAACAAAAAAGCCCTTTCCCTCCAAGTCTTCATAAATGTAGCGTGCTTCAGGTATGGGCTGAATTGAAGCTAATTATTTCCCTTCCCACGCGGTATCAGTTACTGCGTTATGCAACGGAAGGTGGAGATACCGCAGTCCCGTTCCTGTGCTCCCCTCGGCTTCGCTGGCGGTTGGCTATGTCGTGAGCTGATGCCATCCGCTTCGAGGGCTCCTGCAATGGTCCCGCATCCATGCGGGATGTGTGCAGGGCTGGGAACAGCTGCCTGTTTTCAGTCTGTGTACATATAGATGTTTTTACCCTTGGTCTACCATTGGGACTCGATCGTCGGTTTTTCCGTAGCCCCTGGGGGCAGGCTATCGTGGGAACACAGTTTGGGTTGTGTTATAAATCGTTCTGCATGCTGACTGCTTGGAGGAAAGCTATGAAAGAGCTGGACTTCGCTTCCCTTCCCCGCCTTCTCTCTCCCATACATCTTCATCAGAAAAACTGGAGACTTGCAGACTTTACAGCTAGGTATGTCTTGGCTGGCTCTCACATGCTTGTGCTCTCCTCATAGCGATGCTGGTGGGTATTGGAGCTAACGAGGAGCAGGCAGCCTTCGGCACTTTCGTGTGCTGCAGCTGTCTAGAGGAGAGTACCACCAAGCGCAGACATGAGGAGTGTGTCTTTGTCCATCCTTGTAGGAACCGTTCAGCAGAGAGGGGAAAACAAATGACGCTTTGATGATCTAGAGGCCTGGAGAAAGGTGGAGTTCATAGTGTCCAGAAAGGGAGGAAAAATGGGCCAGGATAGAGGCTTCTGATACCTTCGTTAAACTCAGGTTTATTGTCTTTCTGTTTTTTCTGTTATGAAGATGTGAAACTCTTTAAAAAAACAAATTTGAGATAGGAAAGATGAATAAAAAAAGACCAAGTCTTGACCAGGCAGGGATTTTTGGACAGAAGTGAGCTGTGTGATTAGCTATTTGCCAGTGACACAGAATTGGTTTTATTGGTGACAGTTTACAGGGAACCAAGAGGAAATACCAATGCCCAGACCCTTTCTTTAGGAGAGAAAGTGCATTTTACTTGTCATGGTCGTTTGGGTTCACCTGTTGTGAAGGTGCAGTAAGGTTTCAGCACCACTCCAAAGTATACTTTTACTCTGGATCAGTTCCAGGACACACTTGGAGCAAAGGCAGCACGGTGCAAACAGTGAGGAATTCATACATTTCCAATGGCCTCCTAAGGTGGAGGTCGCTCTGAAGAAAGTATTTGCCAGTGGACTGTGGTAGAAGGCTGCATCATGCGTATCACAATTAAAATGTTTGTTTGCATCTGCTGAAGCAGAGCAGAAAGACGTGTTGTGTGGAACTGGGCATCTCCTGTTCTGGGTGCTGCCCCTCTGAAGAGTAGGAGCTTTAAGACAGAGATCATGAATTTAGGTAGGAGAAAAAACCAAAAAGAACCACGACTTGTTTAGTTGTGGAAGGAGAAGCTTTAAAGAGGTCTGAAATGAGTACAAATGGTTCACTGGCTGCCTCTTAACTGGGGGTACGACTGCAGAAGAAACAATACTGAGCTGAATTTAAAATGTGCGAATTCAGATTAGCGAACGGCAGTGGCAGATCGTGCACAACATACGTGTACCACGTCCCTTGTCTTGTAAAGACTGTGACAGATACGTGTACTTGTGTTGTCCACAAACCACACTTGAAGGCCTTGTGGGTGTCTCCTCAGAGGGAGGGTGTCAAATGGTGCCTGCTCACTGGTGACGATCCGGTTATTGCTGCAGTCAGAGAGCTGCTGTTGACCGCTGTGCCGGTGGCTGAGCAGATGCTGGAGCCGGGAGTGTGGCGCTCATTCTGTGTTCTGGTTTTGGCTGGTGTTCTGTGGAAATGCTTGACTGGTGTCACAGCGGGACCATGCCATTATCCCCACGGACAGGTTGTGTGGCTGCCCGTGGCAGGGCTGCCTGCTCTGGAGGCAGTGGAGGCAGCTCTGCTGTAGCTTTGTTTCTGGCTCCTTGAGAAGAGGATAATCAGTGAAGGATTGCAATCTTTTTCTTGCAGTAATCCATGCTGAAGAGGCTCCATTCATACAGATGAACCAAGGGTTGAGGCAGCACTTTAAACCCAGATAGTCGGTCGGCTAACTGCCCAGCAGGATGCCATCAACCAGCCGAGCGGGCAGCCTGAAGGACCCAGAAATCGCAGAGCTCTTCTTCAAAGAAGATCCAGAAAAGCTCTTCACAGATCTCCGAGAGATTGGCCATGGAAGCTTCGGAGCAGTTTATTTTGTAAGTAGCTCTGAGACTCGTGAATTTTAGCTGTCTCTCTTCTTACCTCTAAACTGTGGACATAGGCTTTTTTGGTATGTATTGAGGAAAAGAAACGCCTGTGTTTGGGGCAGAGATATTTTCTTGTGTGTCTGTACAGTCTCAGTTTGTTTAGACTCGCAGTATCTGTAGAGCATTTGCATACAAACTGAAAAGAAAAACCGGAAGCATGGGCCTTGTTTTTAGGTTCATGGTTACACTGCAAGCAGCAATTTATCTGCACGTTAAAACATGGGCTTTGGCTCCATGGATTCTGACCAGCAATGCAGTTCTCTTGGTCCGATGTCTCCTTATTAGCTCTTGTGCTTTGAGAGAACTGGAGTTCTCTCTCCCTCCCTTCATGCACGCCCCCAGGCTCCCTCGAAGCCATTCTTCCTGTTTGACACCTGAATGGCGGTGCTTCTGTTGTCTTTTGTCCTGTCACATCCTTCCCTACCGCAGGCAAGAATCCCAGCATTCTGCATCAAACTCCCTTGACATGACCGTCTGGACAGCGGGGTTTTTCCCAGATTGTGGTATAGCTCCAGTGGAGGTGGGATGTCTCACGGTAACCTCGTTCGCAGGTTGCTGTGCGTTAACTGAAGTGCACTTTGCAAGACCTTAATTTAAAAAACGTTTTCCCCAGAAAACCTGTTCACATTTATAATTACAGGAGGTGTGGCCAAACCTGCCAGTTTTCCTTCAGAAAGCCATTTGTGTCAGTGTTTTATGAGATGCCTATTCATTGTTAATAATTGCAGCAGACCACGTTGGGAACCTTCCAGCACAAATTTAATACAGCACAGATGAACTAATTAGGAAAAGCTTCTTAATTTTGTTCCCTGCTTAAAACTGAGAGCCGCCACTGTCTGGGGACAGATCTGGGGGAGGAAATGTTTTCTTACGAAACAGCCCTCACCTGCAGGTTCGCTTCATCCCGACCTCTCCTTTGGTTAAAGAGTGGATCTCAAAGGGGAAATGGGCAGATCTGCCTTACTACTATGTGAAAATACTATTGGAGAAGGATTTCTGTGGAAAGACTGGTGTTTCTCAGGAGCACTGTATGGGTCTGGAAAACCAGCATACAGCTAGAGGTAACCTGTGAGCTGGGCCCCAACAGCCTTCCCAAATGGCAGCAGGAAGCTGCTCTCGCGGTGCCGTCAAACTGCCTGAGCTTTGTAGTTGTGGTAAGGGCTGATGGCCCCTTACCAGCAACTTCTACAAAGAGGTCGAAAGTAAGAGGTCATTAATTTCTACACCGTTTCTCTTTTTTCCCCACTATTTTAGAGTATCAGTTCATGACAGATGGCTGGTTAGTCACTGAAGAGTGCGATTACTTGCTGGTGTTTGGGTAGTGCTTCACTGACAGAAGCCACATCTGATCTGGCACTTGCAGACAGCCGGGTGTAAGCGGTGCATCACACTGCTCCAACCCGTTGGGGGGCTTTGTTTTTCTTGAGTAAGAGAGAGTTTCCAACAAAGAAGTTATGTCGTTGCTATTTCCGTGCTAGGAAGTTCTAACCCGCTGGCTCGTGTTGTGTTATGGTGTCTTTTCACTACAAGCTGCTCCGAAGATCTCGAATCTGGAACTGTGTCCTGTAACATACTCAATACCTCAGAAGCCCAGGAGATAAGAGAGACAACATGGAGGGACAAGTTTAGTGTGAATTCAATAATCGTGAAGAAGCAGAGCGTATGTCTTGGGTCCTTTATTCCTCTGTAAAGCTATGGAAAAAAACTTCTTTTCTTACCAAGAATTTGATTCTGCTACTGCAAACAGTTGCACTTTCTCTAATCGCTGTGATACTGGATTATAGTTAATAATGGCTCAAAAGCACATTGCCAGAGCTGATGACTATCTCCACCGTTCCTTTGCTCATGCTTTGCTTGTACCACTGCTGAAGTTACTCTTGTCACCAGAGGTCGATCCTTTCCGATGGAGTTTTTGGAGGGAAGCAGGATGTGCGCACATCACTGTCTGCCGTGAAGCCAGCCTCGCTCACTTGGAGCGTTGAAGTTAGCTGGCCTTGTAACATCTTTGTGGCTTTTGTCTTGAACAATGGAAAAGCCGGTTCCTAGATCCCACAGAAACCAAAAAAGCAAATGAACCTCCATGATTTTACTGTTTGTGGGGTGCCTGCTGCGATGGTTCTCGCCCTCAGCCCTGCCGTAGCAGTGAAGGGCTGTAGGTGTTAGGCACCCGCAATCAGGGGTTGCTCGCCTGGGTCTTCCAGTAGGTAGCCCCCCCTTCACAAGGCTGCAGCTGGGCCAGCGGGATTGGTGATGAAGAGATGGGGGAGAGAAAAGTCCATATAGTCCTGGAATCTCCCCCGGCTTAATATTCCATTGTTAGTGGTACCTGCCTGTGTTTCTCTTGGGGGAGATCCCCAGCGGGGTGGTGTTTATCTGACGGTAACTGGCCAGGAGTGTTCGCTCTTGTCTCTGGTTCTGTTACACCTGCAGTGGCACAAAGTTTCTTTGTTTTTTTTTTTTTTTTTCTTTCATAATTGGCATGAATTTTGCTGGTTCACCTCATGTTTTAGTTTTGCAGAAGCTGCAAGTCTGGCACCTCTGAATCATTCTGGTATTATCCTTACCCTACTCCCTGCTCTGCAGTGTAATAATAGCTTGTGCTTGACACAGGAAACCCACTGCTGGAACACTGCAGATGGAGCCGAAGAATAACCTGCTCTCCTTTGTTAGAGCTCTGGTCCTTCTGCTCCACTCTGGGATTTTGCTTGCCTGTTTTATTGCAGTTCTTCACCGGCTTGAATGTTTCAGAGATTGTTCTAATTAATGAAGAGCTTGGAGTCAGATTTTTATTCTTCCTTTTTTGTCTCAAAACCCAAATATAGTCGTTCCCCCAACTTTAGAGGTAATATCAGTGAGACAGAAGGAAGGATCCTCTCAAACAGGAAGAAAACTAAAAATAGTATTGGTTCAAGCTTATCATAACTGGTGGAAATAGAGACTGGGAATTCTGGGAATCTCTCCAGTGAACGACAGAATTAAAACACAATGAAAAACCTTTTTATAAAAGGCGGAGTCCCAGTGCTCCGTTAATCCATGTTCTGGTAGTCTGTGCTTGATTGGACAAATCTATGAAAAATCAGCATTTTCGTCAGCCATCAATGAAGGCTGTGCTGCACATGATTCTGAGTTACATCATTTGGCTTCGTATCCAGGCTGATTATTCTTATGAGAGAGACTTCTTCCAGTGCCCTCCCGTACCGCTGAAATCCTTAACAGAGGAGCGGCTGGGGTCTTGCTGGAGCCGTCCTTCCTGCCAGCTGCAGCAGCGCTGCCTCTTCGTCTGCCAGGGTGAATGAGCCCTCGCTGTGGTGCTGAATTAAACAAAACTTCTTGAAGTCAGGAAGTCTGAAAAAAAAAAAGCCCATGTACATTTATTGTGTGGTGTAAATAATAACATTATTGGTCTGAGAAAGTGAAAGTCTGAAGGAATCTGAAGAGGGTCACTTAGATCACTGCTCTGTGTAGCATCTGCCTTCCTAGGAAACAATAGCTCATTTGTGGGAGCGCTGGGCAGAAGCGGCCAGTGTCTGGAGCAGGTATCCCCTCAGCATCCTGTGACATCTTGGCTTATGTTTGGAAAGGACCAAGGGGGCTGAGCGGTGCTGCTGTTTTGCCTGGAGTGGACCTGGGCAGGGACAGAAGCTGAAAATCCATTCCACTTGAATCAGAGCTGCTTTTATAAGCTCTGATTTTTAATTTAGAAGCAACAGCATTCGACTTGTACAGAGACTTGCTGGATGCTGAGCGCGGAAAAATGTCTTAAACTCTCTGCAAAAGCCAACTAACAGATAAAGATTTTTTTATGAATGTGTGGTTTACATCTCATGGGAAATCACGATCTGAAGAAACTGATGCATCATGTTTTCGTGTTACAGGCACGTGATGTGCGCACCAATGAAGTGGTGGCCATCAAGAAGATGTCGTATAGTGGCAAGCAGTCCAACGAGGTATGTAGGACGTGTTGCCTGTTAAATCTTGACTGTTGCAAATACTTCCTGTATGGGATGATTTTAATCAGCTTGTGTTACAGCACGAGAAATCTGGCCTGTAACTGTGCAGGTGAACGAGGGTGCTGTGTAAACAGAACAAACTGGTTTACTGTGCATGGTGTATTTCTGCCGAATCTGCTTCTGGAAAAGATGGGTACAACTCTTCCAGGCACAGAGGGCTCCTTTATGGGACCACATAAATGTCTAGAAAGTGAAAAGAACGTTAAAAATGGTAGGTTCGTATGTCCGTATATCTTGTTGCCCTTAAACTTTCCATTTTAAATACTTTTCAAAATAACCAGGTTGCTTAAAGGACAAAGGAATAGTAGCAGCAGTGAAAGGGTCAGGGGGAGTCTTGCTTGTACAGGGTAGTGAGACAGAATGCATCCTCCCCTGGAATGACCATGCCGATGAGCAGCAAAAACAACAGCAGAGCAGCAGCGAGCAAGTGAGTGTGAAAATACGAACAGCAGCAGCATCGTGGAAGAGCTGCCAGAGCGGGGGGTGATGGCAGCCGTGCAGAGAGGGCAGTGGAAGTAGACCTCTGAGACTGAGCCGCGAAGGGTCGTCCTGGCCAGCCCAGATGCGTTTTTTCCTGAGGATGCTTAGCAGAGAGAATTGATTTTTATGTTTGAAATGTTTAAGTGCTAACTCAGATTCCTGAAAAGCCCGACATGACATGGACGGCTGATTGGGTGCTACTTCTGGTAAATGACATCCACCAAATCGTGGCGTGCGTTTTCAGGAGCAGTGCTTACCGAAGGGGGTTGTGCCAGGCGTTGGCAGCTCCCTCCCTCCAGTCGCTACACCCCGCTCTGGGGAGCGGTCTCACTTCGATGAGTTTGACTAACTGCTCTCTGCTTTCTGTGCCTTTTGCCTATCGATCAGCTGCGCTACGAGGAGCGGAGCTGTTCCCCTGGTTGTGTGTGTGGCTGTGTCTGTGCAGGCAGGAGAGGTGGCAGTGTCTCTCCAGCACTCCCAAATCCTGGTTGGATTGTTAAATTTGCTGTGCCTGTTTCTATTTTGTCACCGCGGTGACTTGTTTAACTGTGTACTGATGAAAGAATAATTTGTACTTGCTACTTGTCCAACTGTTTTAATTACTGTGAGCTATAAATACTCTATTCACATGAATGAAACAAACTGTGCATGCATCAGAAATAGCTTTTATTTGTCTTCAGTGCGTATGTTTCTTTATTTTGAGGAAAGTAATAAGACCAGGATTAAAACACTTTCTATTTTACTTCTGTATTTATTTGTTTTGTCCAGAAGTTTGCTTGAGTTATGATGTAGCATATGTAAAGAAAATTGATTAAGGACATTTTGGTATCATTTATATTTACTTTGGTTTCATAATAAGATTTTATCATCGGTGGGAACAATTCTCTGAAATAAGGGCATGTTTTAAACTAAAAATAAGTTTAAAACCTTTGGAGTATGTAGAACTGTGCTCTTCATGCGATCTCGGAGCTTTTTATACTCGGGAAATCATGATTATGTCTTGACTAATACCTCACCTCTCTCTTCCCAACGTAGAAGTTTAGTGTGGCACTTCCTTGGTTTGGCTTTTAGTGCTCAGTACCTCAAAGAAGTAGTTCTTGTACTGGAACGAGGGTGTCAGCAGGAGTTCATGTTCGTATAGCTGCCCTGATGCTGTTCTCGTGGAACTTTGGGTGCTGCTGGTTTAGGCAGTCAGCTGCCTCGCTTGTGGCCCCGTGTTCCCTGCTTTCATTCGTTCTCTAACCCTGAAACTGTCACTGAGGAGGATATGGGGTTTGCTCGTGGTCTGCAGAGCCTTTGGGTATATGAGACCTCTGTCCAACTGTGTATCCCAGCCACGTACGTACACCCAAGGAGCTGTGTGCTGAGGAAGTAATAGGAACCTTTTGGGGTCAGGTCAGGTTCCTCTACCCTGATGGGCTTTGGAACTGATACTCCTCAAAACCATTTTCTGTGTCCACACTCTTTGTTGATGTCTTCAAACTTCAGTGGTTTCAGCTGCTGCCTTTGGTTCTGAGAACCTTTTCCAGTAGTTGTAGTTTTACTGTTGCACCTGGAAGCTTTTGCTTTTTCTGCCCGAGGAGGTGTGGATGTGCAGCAGCTGGGGAGACTTGGTGGTTTCTGCGAGGGGAGCAGCGGCAGTGTCCAGGCACACAGTGGAGCATGACATTTTGGCCTGTTCTCTACTTCAGGTCTGGCGGAGCTCCCCTTACTGTAAACCTGGGTGTGGTTTCAGCTGTTTGTTCTTTTACCCCTGCAGAACCATTCCTGTACCTAGTAGGTAACCCATTTTAAATGGGTCCTTGTAAAAACTGAGCTAGTAATGGAGACACGTTACCAAGAATGTAGTCAGGCGTTGGGCTGGTAAATGGAGCCTCACCCAGTGCAGGGAGAGGTCTTTACATCTACAAGAGTGAAGTGGGAGATGGCTGGTCCCGCTGGGGGACACTGACTGTCCACACCTCTTTCAGGTTGGGATGTATGTTTGATTTGACAACAGAAATGCTATCCCTTAGAAAAGGTTCGCTTGTTTTTCGAGGACTTGCTCAGATATTAAGTGTTTACCGGTATATCCCGTGCATTCATATGAAGTATTTCATTGGTGAGAGGTTCTTCCATACAGCCTCATCGACCAACAGTTGTCTCTTGGAGAGGTAAGCAGTGAATGTGGTGTTGATGTAAATTTATTTTGACTTGGAACCTCAACATGTTTTTTCCTCTTAAAATAATTAAATGACATACTAACATAACAACCAAAAGGAATGTAACAGTTTATAAGGTCTTTCTATTCCTTTTATTTCCTACAGAAATGGCAGGATATTATTAAGGAAGTCAAGTTCCTCCAAAGAATAAAACACCCGAACAGTATAGAATACAAAGGCTGCTATTTGCGGGAGCATACAGCATGGGTAAGCATCTGCCGCGCTCTGCGCTGCCCGCGCCCTGGCAGAGGGTGCTTTCCAGCCTCCCAGCTGGCTGTCAGGAGGCACCTGAACGCTTGCATTGCACAGGCGCCGAGGAGAGAGCCAGGAACTGAGAGCAAAACCGAGCGTGGCTTTTGGAAACACAATTTAAAGAGTTTTTCCCTTGCAGGATAAGGTGATTGTTCTTGTGGGTTTAGTTTGATGGACTGAGTGTTTGAAAAAACGATAAGGGGAGGCAACAAATGTGTCTATCGCTTTTCTTGCCGTAAGGAAAGGTGAGAATTTCACCCTTCCAATTGTGCTGCCTGGGAGGCAAGAGTGGCAACTTTATTAGATACTCACAGGTCATTTCACGCTGCGTTTGGAAGTGAGTATTAAACGAGTATTAACGGTTCAGTACTTTACAGGTTGGATATGTTCCAGAAGTAAGTGTTTGGTTGTACTTCAATGGAATAGGTTAGAATTACCCTACTGATAATTAAAGTATTTTTGAGTCGTTAGTCTTTCTATTATTAACTAAATTCTTCTGTTGTATATTCTCTACCTTGTTATTCCTCTGTGTGTGTGTTCAGGTGGCACAACCAATGGCTGGGTTTTTTTCTCTGCCCATCATCTCCTCATTAATCTCATACACTCAATTTAAACAAACCAAAACCCCAGCTCCTCCCGAAACTAAGTTTGGGTTGTTTGGGAACATGAACCGTGTGTGTAGGAATAGGTGCGATTGCCTGCACGGAGGAAGCGGTTTGCCGAACAAAAAGGGTGACGTGCAGCTCTCGTGGACAGAATTTTCCTGGTGTGATGTACTAAAACAATCACGTAGCTGAACTAATGGTTTAAATTGTTAGTGCTCGTCTTGTACGAGCTTCAAAAAAAGAAACCTGAACTTTGTCCTGCAGATTTCCCGAAATCTGACTGGGATAAAATCTTAAGTAAATCCCTAAACAGTCCTTTAATACTCTGATAATCTCGTTAAGTGCAATTCAACATTCCTGTGAAGTACACGCAGACAAAGTAAGAGCTGTAGTACGATGCAGGACTGGTTATGAATGTGCTTCTGCCTTCCTTCCGAGACCAGGTGCTGGGTATCTCACACAGAGCTGTCCCCTGGGAGGGGTTGGGGTGGCAGCGCTAGGCTGGGGCTTACCTGACCGCAGTGCTGGCTTTGTCATGGCAGCCTGCACTGCATGCACCAGTGACTGCTTCTGGATTTCTCCACAGGACTCTGGGACGCACACATTAGAGATTTTCTGACATGTGTTTTGATTTCTTCCCCAACAGCTCGTTATGGAATATTGTTTAGGATCAGCATCAGACTTACTAGAAGGTACGTCACTCCCCTTTCTTTGATCGAAGGTTGGAAGTACAGTACTGAAGTAGGAGATCATGCAGCATCACAGAAGTGTCCTTTAATGTATAATTTTATTTGGGGGCAGGGTGTGAAAAGTGCAGTTTTTCCAACTCTGCATGGCTGTAATGGGTTTTCGGCAGAACAGTGGTTTCCTGGGTGCCTGGATTCACCTTGGTTCATATTATTTGAAAGCTGTCAGTCAGCTATTCATTTTCTGCAGTTTTAGATTCTCCTGTCACGACAGTTTGAGAAAACCCTCGCTGCTGATCCTCATGCTTGCTAACACCTGCAGGCACCTCAGCGCTGTTGGGGTTCTCCTGATGAGGCCTTTTGTTAAATGGTCCTTTTCCTATTAGGCTTCTTGAAGTGAACTTTCTCTGAAGATAGGTGTGTGGCCAGTAAGTTGTTCATCTCCTTTCCTTGCCAGAAGCATTTCAGGACAGAAGGCTGAGCTGCCAGTCACCTGTCCTCCTACAGTTATTCACGTATGAATTGTCTGAAGTTCCAGGGTTTGGGATTTGGCTTCCTTAGTGGAAAGTCGAATGTCCACTCCCAAATAGCGTTTGGGAGAACGGTCACAGAACTGACAGGAGTGTAGCTGACTGCATTGCAAATGGAAAGTCGTCTCTTTCTGATAGCAAAAGCTGCCGTTTCGCAGATAGAAGATTACCGATGATTGTAGAGTGAAGGCTGTGAACTGGTTTTGCATTTGCTTCTGATACTGAACCTCGTAAAATGAACTTTTAGATTTCTTCTCTGTTTACACTGTTAACAGTACTCACTTGCCTGCTACAAAGTGCATTGTTTTCTTTAATATTGAATTTCAAATAAATTCTTTCCCCAAGTTCATAAAAAGCCATTGCAAGAAGTGGAAATAGCAGCAATTACCCATGGTGCTCTCCAAGGACTAGCGTACTTGCATTCTCACAATATGATCCATAGGTAAGTGGTTGTATTTTTGCTATCTCACACACTTACAGGTAATTTATTGTGTTGATTGTATCCCCTTCATCCCCAATTTAATATCCGTAAGCAGAGATCTTTTTTTCGCAGTGCCCGAACACTCCCAAACTGGTGATTTGTAGAGGGCAAATACTAGCGAGCTGTATCCCAGTACACACCATCTCTTACAGCTGGTGTACCCAGTTCCTGCAGAAGTGCTCCCAACCTGCTCAGCTTTTCCATACTGGACGCGGTGCTGAGTGGAGCAGGGGACAGCAGGGCAGGCTGGGGTCACCAGAGCAGCCTGGCGCCACTGCGAGGCAAGGATTGCTGGGGGGGGAGCATGGATGCTTGAAAAATGAGTTTTCCTTCAACACACATGTTGAGAAGCACATGGTATATATGGGATACAAATGTTTGAAGTAGTAGAACGGAGGATTTGAATAGGTACGTTATTAGGACTTTCTGAACAACATTTCATGAAGGATGCAGTTGGTTCAGAAGGTTTTGCTGAACTGTAGGTGAAGCTTACCCAGGTGTGCTCTTTTAAGTGGATTTTGAAGACAAACTGGATTCCAAGCTCAAGGGCCATGTTAATCAATTAACCTAAAAGTTAAAGGTTTTTATCTGGAGGATCTGGGGATGTTGTGCAGCTTGATCATGGGAATACTGGTGTGTTTTATAGTCTTTCCTATATAAGGTTTTGGTTTTTGGAGAGGAATGATGCTGACCCTTGTATTCTATAACCAGAGATATCAAGGCAGGCAACATCCTGCTGACAGAACCGGGACAGGTGAAACTTGCTGACTTTGGGTCTGCTTCCATAGCATCTCCTGCCAACTCCTTTGTGGGGACGCCATATTGGTGAGTCAAGAGCTTCGCACGTTTCTGGCTTTGCGCAGGGAATGCATCGTTTATTGGGTGTTTAATACGCTTGGGCTTTATCGGAGGTAGCGTTGTAATCTTGCAGTTGTGGTAGTGGTAAAATGTACTTCACAAACAAAAAAGGTCAAGTAGTAAATAGGCACCAACTTCAAGAAATTGTGAATCCTTGTCTTCGAAGTTCACAAAAAGTAATAAAAGCGTTTTGTTGTTCTACTCACACTGACTTTGAGGTGGAGGTGGGATTGAATCGTCTCTAATATATTTTAATCCTTCGCCCCCCCACCAGTGGTTTTAACAAGTCCTGTGTTCTCACCACGTCTGGTTGTTGAAATAACTGGTTTTTCTTTCGGAGGAAAGGCCAGGTTCTTCGAACAAAGCCCTTTGCAGATCCCTTGTTTGCTTTTGATCTCTTACAGCTGGTCTGTGGGGTTACACAACGGCACGCTACGGTTCTCCCACAGAGCTGGCCAGCCAGCTAGACTGTTGGAAATGGGGTGGGGTGAGAAGGTGGTGAGGAGATCCTCACACAGGGGGAGTTGGGCGAACTGGAGAACATGGCACAGCCTCTCCGTAGGCTTGTGCTAGTGAGGGAGCCTGGTCTTTGGTCCCAGTATCCCACGTTCATGCCTGAGACCTTGGGGAATGGGTTGTTTATGGTAGCTGCAATCAGTGAAGCAGCCGGTTTCATTGACATACCGATGGTGATAGTGTGTGCTGTTGTCTGGTATTTTACAAGCAACAATCTCCTCTTCTAGGATGGCCCCAGAAGTGATTTTAGCCATGGATGAAGGGCAGTACGATGGCAAAGTAGATGTTTGGTCTCTTGGAATTACCTGTATTGAGTTAGGTAAGTTATTTTCTTTGAGAAATTATAAAATGTAGTTATTTAATACCTAGAACTTGCTCAGCTGAATCACAGGGCAGAAGATCTGTGCTTCCTTGTCCTGGTTTTAGAGAGCACGCTGAGTTCTTTTCTCTAGAATTCAAGACCAAGTCTCCAGTTTAACATTTATTGAACCGGCGTTAGCATTACCCGGAGAAAAAGAGCTGTGTAGACAAGATAGCCAGGCTGTATCACTAACGGGGTTCGTGTTCTGTGGGACAGGCAGTTAACTCTTGAACTGAAAACCAGTCTGTTTGCTGAACAGCTTTAGAACTGAACCACCAGAAGTACTGGTGTGAAAATACATGCAATGATCGAAGTTGATACTGTTTTCATGACCATTTAAGATACATTAACAAGTCCTGCAGTAATGAAGTTTGCCGAAATTATGTTCAGTGTATGTGGTCACTTGAGGAGATTAGGCTGGAAATTTTTTTTTATTCAAAGTAGTAGTTATGGAATAATCCAGTTTTGAAGTGGTAACCAATAAATCAAACTGAAACGAAATGATGGCGCTGCTATTAGAAGAGACTCCTCTAGGCAGAAGGTCACTTTGAAAGGACTGTGTTAGTGGGACATTCTGTTGGAATTCCACATGTAGTATTTTCTTGGAACAAACCCACAGTCACTGAAGCACCGTGCCACGCGCAGCGCTGCGCAGCTGTAGGCAGGCTGCCGTGCTCTAGAAGCGCTTAGCTCCAAGTTTTTCTCGGGATGGTGGGGTTCAGTGCTGCTCGTTGCACCTGAGGCTGTCCTACCATCCTTGTCAGATCTCATTGCTCATACTCCAAGCCGAGCCCGGTGGAGGAGCCGCCCGGCTGGGCAGCAAGTACGCTCTGGAACACGCTAATCCGTTTGAACGGCACGGTTTAGCTAAAAATGCTGTCTGGCATTCCAAACTGTCAACCGCATTTTCTTCCAGGACGTGGAATAGATTCTTTCTTCAGAGCAGAGATTTTTTTGGTTGCCAATATAAGGCAAGTTGAAGGGGTGGGACTGTCATGACAGAATCCTGCTCCGAGTGGAGTAAGGAGACTTGGCTGGCCGCAGCACTCCAGGAATGCGGTGAGCTCATGGCCACCACACCCCCGGGAGCCTTCCTGCACGCTGCCTCTCTGCAGCGGGAGGCGGGTGGCTTTGTCTAGGGCTTCTGGCGTGGTGGGAGGTGAGACTCGGTCAGGATGGTGGGGTGTCATGGGCTAGGGGGGTGTGGTTATCTCACTTGTGCTGGTTTGAAGAAGCATGAGAAGAAAGCAGGAAAATGAGATGGCGAGTAGTGTTCTCAGATTATCACTTAGTCATAGAAATGGCCTCACCCAGGGCTCAGTTTCAGGGTTTCCTGAAGATTTCTCTTTTATTCGGGTCAGTTAAGGGAAAAAAGCTAGGGAGGGCAATGGGCTAAAATAGTTTAGCGGGTAATCAGTAATTCTCTACAGCAGCAACTCATTACCTGACAAACCAGAGAAGGTAGAGTCCTGCCTTTGAGGAAAAGCCAGACTCCTCTGTTTACCTGTTCTGAGGAATTTGTAGGGCTTGGTCCATCCTGATACAGAGCCTACTGCTGTTATTTGACTCAAAACAAAAGCGGAAGAAGAAAACTGGCATTATTTTTCCTTTGTTTGTTGTTTTGGGTTTTTTTTTACCAGAAGGAAAGTTTTCTGTGGCGTTTTCACTAGTGTAGGAACGTCCTGGTGGCCTGACCAGCTCCTCTGGAATGTTTATAGCAAGGCTGAGCTTTATAGGTTTACCCCATAAACATTCTGATGAAGCTTCAATTTTGTTGTTACAGTGAGATCATCTCCTTCCTCATTAAGCTTTCATGCTGTGTCAGTCCATAAGAGTAACACAAGCTTGAAAGGGGGAGAGGAGCCAAAGAGAGTGCAACTCTCAAAATAGTCTAAGAGTTGGCCTGTTGCTGACTTCCTGCCCGTGTGCTTAGTCAGTTCAGGGCGATTTGGTGGTGCTTGGAACCAGCTTTTTCTTCATTGCTGCTCTCCTGCTGGAATTAAATATTTGTTAGCTTTTTGGCTACTTTTTGGCTTAAAAAAACAGGGAGGGGGATATGAAACCAAGAATGCTTAGTGGCGAAACACCGAGTGTGGCGCTTACTGTTAACTTACTCCTATTTTAGTGCACGAAAATGAGTCAGGGAGCACAGCTATGATAAACCAAGTAATTTAAAAGCTTGAGAGGACAAGGCATTTGATGGTCAGAGCGCTTTCATCTTCTGCAGTGGTGCAGGACATGTGCCAACATATCTGCCTGATTGCAGGGTAGGCTTGGTTTGGGTTCCACGTTCAGGCAATAGCGATTCTGCTGCTGTGGTTTTCTTTGTAAGGGGATGTAAACTAAAAAAGAGCAAAACCGTGAGACTTCTCTCCCTGTATAAAAACTGTTTTCTTTTGTGTGTAGCGGAAAGGAAGCCTCCTTTGTTTAATATGAATGCAATGAGTGCCTTATATCACATAGCGCAGAATGAATCCCCTACACTTCAGTCTAATGAATGGTGAGTATTACCAGGAGGAGCGCGGGAGGGACTGGACTGCCTGGGAAGGGAGGGCTTTGTCCTGCGGGTTCCTGGAATGGCCAAGGTCTGAGCTGGCTGAATTCCTGTGGGGAGGGTGCGAGGTGGAGGGTCCCCTCTTAGCTTCCCTGTACGCTTCACAAAATGGACCAGTAACTAAATACACATTTTAGACTCGAATGTGGCAGAAACAGGACACATGTAAGAGCCTGGACAAAATTCCCTTCAAGGGTCAGTAAACTTCTGAAGCTCCCAGGCTAGCCAAAAATGGGGGGCTTGGTGTGTTTTAATCACAAACCCCACTGTCAGTTCCTCAGCCTCGTTCTGTTGAAGCATCGCTTTGAGATGAAGGCACCACTTGTGCAGCCAGCCTCTGTGGCATAAACTTCACAAGGACAAAGCACAGCAGTAACGTTCGGTGCCTCCCAGCCTCGACAGCTGTCTTTTCAAACAGCAAGCACAGTAAATTAATTTCAAAAGTTAACAATGTCCTAATTGCGTTTTTCTGAGCCGTTATCCTGGGCCTGTAACAAAATGCATTGTGCCATGTTTTCATAATTCTTTTTCTACTTTTGAGATTTTCTGGTTAGGCTATTTCACACCCTGGTGTTTGACAAAACGTTCAAGTCATCTTACGCATTTGTCTGACAAAAAAATGCAATAATTCAATTTACTGAAAAATTGCAGTAGCAAGAGCCCCCATCACATGATGGGAGTGGGGGAAGGAAAGAAATAAAACCTCGTCGAGCTGATGTGCTGCTGTTTTCAGGGATAACCCCACCCTTCTGAAAATCACGTTCAGAGAAAGGAAGCATACAGAATTTCTGCTTGTGGATGGAGAGATGTTGCTAAACAAGTCATGACTTTAGGTCTTACTCGTGGCAGATTGCACAACCGTGCGGAAGCCATGTCGGAGGGGCCAGAGGCCTGTCAAGAATTGTGTGTTAATAGAGTTTGAAGCTGAAATACCTGTGCACAGAGGTGGAGCAGGGCCGGGGCTCTGATTAGACCGCAGAGAGCTTGTGCAGTAAAAATGTGACAGCGTCGATGCTCAGGCTGATACGTGGGTGTCTGCCTTCAGAGGGAGCGTTCCTTCCCCTCAAAGTGCCCCGTATTTTTGCATTCTTAGGCTGAAACTTTTTGTCTCAAAGCTGAGGTTAAAGGGATCTATGAACAATAGTGGTTTGACTGGGAATGTCAGGGGTTTGACTGGGTCTGTGTGGTTCCTCCCCACTCTTCCTACTTGCAGTGCCCAAATGTGAATGTCTCAATTCTTTAATGGGCTTTGAAAATTAAACCAGGTAGTTAATTCAGATGTTTGTTTGGGTTTGTTTTTTTGCTTTCCTTGCCACAGGTCTGATTATTTTCGAAACTTCGTAGATTCTTGCCTCCAGAAAATTCCTCAAGACAGGCCTACATCAGAGGAGCTTCTGAAGGTTGGCTGGCTTGTCCTTTTTGTTTTCCATGTGGTATTAAAAAGAGGGTAAAAGTGTGTCCCTGCCCTGGGACGCTGTCCGTAGGAGGTTACAGCTAGTGATGCTCTCTGCCCGTTATCCCTAACCCCTTTGTGCTAAGGGTGCTGTGAGTGTACTGAGCTGGTGGGCTGAGCTTCGCTGCCCCTTTGCAGTGTCTCAGGCCCTTCCCCAGGCGACTCTTCAAGCCTTGTTCTCGCCATAAAAGGACACCCCAGTAAGTGACACTGGATGACCATCAACTGGTTGAGAGTTTTGGTTTCTTAAGCTCAGTCCGTCCTTCCAGTGATGATAATTAATCCTGGCAGAGCTGCCATGCACTAGTGAACAAGTACCTTTTGTTACTTCCCTCTCTATTCCATGCTATATACAGGCCTAAGGGCTTTTTATCCTCTCCCATCACCTGTGTGCTTTACACATAGAACTGGAATTCACTGTTCTAGTAGCATCCCTGGGGGGAAGGGGGCCGAGGAAAGCAGGTTTCCTTCCCCATACCTTTCCTTGACGTGAGTAAGCCTCAGCCATCTGCAGGTTTTCTCGTATGGTATTTCTTAGCCTTTTTTTCCTTCAGTTGTGCTCCTGCACGCTGCAGATAGCTGGTTTTCCTTGCCCTAGCCTGGAAACAAAGCCAGTGTGGTAGATTGTTGCAGAAAGCTGACGTGTTCCTGAGCGAACACAACTTGCACAGGAGTTAGGTGTTCGAGCCGCTTCATTCTAAGCGTGACTTTGTTGGATCTCCTTTGTGGCATCACTTGACATTCAGAATTTTGCAAACTTGTCATTCTCTTTACAGTGCTTGTGATGTTATTGTTGGGGATTTTTATCCCAGCTGCGTTCATGCTAAACTTTGCAGTACTGGGAAATGGATGCTATTTGTGAAGGTTTTGTCATCACCTTTTTGCGTGTTTTTACTTAAATGGTTCTAAGGACTTTTGCCTCTTTCAAAACGGTGTATTCAGAAAGTAGATGCAATTATCCAGTCAAGGTTTTGGCGTGGGTGTGTGGTCCTGCCATTCCAGAATTCTGCAGATTGGTTTTATTTTGAGCAATGCGCTGCAGTTAAAGAGAACATTGATGGAAATGAACCGTTGGTGAACGTATTCCATCCGTGTCTATAGTCTGAAACAGCTGCATGCCACTTCCCAGGGGCAGGTAGGGGCTGTGCCATGTTGGAAACGGCAGTACAGCTCTCCTAAGGAACAGAAGGAGACTAGCGGTGCTGTTAATGACTCATGCTTGCACAGCACATTTCATCTGGAGACTGCAAAAGCTCCTCTGACATACATAGACAGGACTCGTTTTACCTATCGGCAGAATGTGGCCGCCTTTGCAGCGAAATGCAGTGAATATTTCCAGAAGGAGTGTAACATGGTGAACTGTTGTAGGGCTGAGCTTGAAGGTTCACAGCCTGTTTTATGACTGAGCTGTATGCCAAATACCTGACTCTCAAACCTTTCTAACGAAGGGAGAGGGTGTTACAGTGAGAGTTAGCTGATGAGTTAATTAGCACTTGGTTAGGGACACTTAACCAGTCTAATGCCTTTAGCATTTATATGTTTGTTGCTCTTCCCCCTCTAAACCACAAGTAGGTAATGTCTCTAAATACCCAGTGTCCAAAGAAGTCCAGCTATAAACTAAGCCCGTTCTCATGGTACATAAATACCATTTCTGGTGGTTTTACATCTGTACTTTTTGGTGGCTGTCTCCCATCAGAAAGCAGTCCTTCGGAAATCTATCTGGATCGTGACATCTAAAAATAGCGCCAGGGTAAGCTGTGAAGGTGTTCTGCAGGGAAGAGGGCTGGCAAACCCAGCTAGAGCTCGCAATTGTATCCTCAAAGCATGTGCGCTGCAGGCGTAAGAGGTCGCTCACCTATTTATGTGTTCCACAGCACATGTTTGTTCTTCGGGAGCGGCCCGAAACAGTGTTAATAGACTTGATTCAGAGAACAAAGGATGCGGTGAGAGAACTGGACAACCTGCAGTATCGTAAAATGAAGAAGCTCCTCTTCCAGGAGGCACACAATGGCCCTGCAGTCGAAACACAGGAGGAGGAGGAGGTGAGAGAAACTTGGGATCCCGTCACTGAACCGGAGAATGATGGTGTCATGTAAATAACCACAGCTCACATGTTGCTAAAACAAAGGGAGGCAGTTTACGCACCTGGCTATAAACCCCGTCTTCCTCTCTGTGCTTGGAATAAAGCTGCCTCAAGGCACAAACAAGGACAAACAGGGTAGATGCCGAGTGCTGGCAAGAGGCTGTGCCGTGTGTTCAGGCTTGAACAGTTCTCTTCCAGTTCTGTACATCCCAGCTTCCTTTGCTGGTTTACAAGGCTTCACAAGGACTCTTCCAGCAGCTGCGGCTCACCTCTGTTTTGACCATGTGTACAAGGCCCTTGACAGTCATCTCAGAAGGAAAAAAGTCATCAAGGAAATGCCTGTCTCTTTTTGGGGGGTTGCGTGCTGCAGTCGCCACGCAGCAGCTGAGACTCTGGATTGCAGTTCGCTCGGGTACAGGAACCATGCAAGGGGCAGGTTCCCAGCCGAGCGTTTAGATGGTGTTGGTGTCAGAACAGTTTCTGGTGACACGCAGTCGCTGGTACATGACAGAGTTCAGCTTGTTAACAGGCTCGCCTTGAAAAGATTCTGACATCAGCCAGTTAATCTTGACAAGGCTGATCCTTTCTCTCCCAGCATCCCGGGAGAGAAATGTTTCATGGCAATGCCTGGAGGGTGGGAACCGTCATGGCGTGGCAGGTAGATGCCTTTAGAAAGGAAAGGAATGAACATTTCATTTGGTAATGTCCATAGATAGAGCTGTGATAGATTTGGATGTTCTTAATAATGCCTTTCTCCTAGGAACAAGATCACGGTGTCGGCAGGACAGGAACAGTGAACAGCGTCGGCAGTAATCAGTCCATTCCTAGTATGTCTATCAGTGCCAGTAGCCAAAGCAGTAGTGTTAACAGTCTTCCAGATGCCTCGGATGATAAGAGCGAGCTGGATATGATGGAGGGGGACCACACCGTGATGTCAAATAGCTCTGTCATTCATTTAAAGCCGGTAAGCGCTGGACTTTACTGGATAGCTTTGAAGGTGTGAAATGGGAGACGATTTCCTTGGCATGGGGACTAAAAGTCGAGTGCCTCCTATCTTAAGTCATTACCTGCAGGTTCTCATATGGTGCCCCAAATACATTAATGTGTGCTGGAAACTTTGGAAGGCTGCTGAAAAAATCGTTTCTTTCTGTTGATTCACTAAAAATAATTTTATTAATTGAATTGTTTCAGAAGCAGTAGCTTTACCGTGAGGAGTCGGAGTGGCAGGTTGTGAGTAGGTTTATTTAGTGGATGCCCTTAATTTGCAGAGCACTGCTTCATGGGACAAAGGGATGTGAGAGCTCCCCCTTGTTACCTCCTAGTGAGTGAATTCTTAAGTACAGGGCCCTCAGCAGTAGCTGGAATCTGTTCTTGGAGCACTCAGCTTCCCAGTGCTGGATTAGAGAGTTGGGTTAATGAGCGAACATGCTGGAACAGAGCTGCAGCGCTCTGGCCGTGGCAGGCTGTGGAGCCGCTTGGCCTGCTTCACCTCTGCGTGACGAGGAGTAGAGTGGGGAGTGTCCCTCCGAACCATGCTGCTCCGGCTGCCGAGGGGTTATCGCACCTTCTCACAAAGCAGCAGCTTTTCCCCAGCTAATGATAGGTGTGGTCAGAGCGGTTTGTTCTTTGCCCACATATACAACAGAGACGGGTAGCTAATTAGTACATCCTATCTAGCTCCTCATCGTTCTGTGATGAACGACAAACTCAGGGTAAGGTTGTGGAATGCACCATGGCAAATCCTAAAATCTGCTTTGCGGTGTTTCTGTGGTGGGTGTATTGAAAACCTTCCTCTGTCTTTCAGGGTTACAAAGATGCCGTTTTCATCTTTTGGACTTGATAGCATCTAGTTTTATGTTTTGTTGAAGTAAACTGCTAAACTCCGTTCTCAGTTTTCCATTTCTTTCCCTCATTTTCAGCTTTAAATAACAATTTTCCTCTTAGTAATAAAAATGCACATTGAAATTTCCAGAAGCAAAGATCCTAGATCAGAGCTCTCATTGCAGCAGATTCCTTCAGCCAGCTTATTGGCAGAGGATCTTCCAGGGATGATGAATGTAAAAAGTTTTTTCTTCCCACTAACTATCCTTTGAACCAGACCAAAACCAAAATCTTTAGTAACACAGCTTCTCTTTATTCTCTCACATCAATGTCTGCTGATAAGGAGGAAGAAAACTACAGAGAGGAATCAGATCCTCGAACCAGGGCATCAGAACCCCAGTCACCTCCCCAAGCATCTCGCCACAAGTCTCACTATCGCAACCGAGAGCACTTTGCTACTATACGCACAGCATCGCTGGTAGGTGAAGGCTGGTGTTCTGGTGAAGCTGTAAAGGAAGGGACGCCCTCGACTGTAGTTCTCTGAAACTCCTTAGGGCTGTTAGGATTTCGTCACAATATGAGCTGTCCTCACTGACTGAGAGATTGTCACTGAAATAGTTTAATGTAAGATAATAAAAGCCTAACTGCGACACCAGGGCACATGTAATTTGTGTATATTAGTTATTTGCCAAACAAATACACCTAGTAGAATATAGGAAACCGTTTATAACAATAAGCTGGCTTTTGTTTTCATGTGCATATTATGTCTGTCTGTGCGTTTATACATGCACCCCTATTGCAGCGGGCTCAAAAGCCATTATTTAGTACCAGCTCTGTAACAATGGTACAGGTTTTCTGCTGGAGCCCACGTGAGCTTATCTTCTGCAGCAGAATTCAGTTTTTAATCGGCTCTGCTGCCATTAGGACGTGTGCTTTTCTTCATGACGAAATCATATTTCTTTACCAAATAGTTCTCTTTTGTGGGTTGAAGACTGCCGAAAAGCAGATTAAGAAGCATTAACTTATTTGGCCCGATGTGGTTATCTTCGTAGGTGACAAGGCAAATGCAGGAACACGAACAAGACTCTGAACTCCGAGAACAGATGTCTGGCTATAAGCGTATGAGACGGCAACACCAGAAGCAACTGATGGCGTTAGAGAACAAACTGAAGGCAGAGATGGACGAGCATCGCCTCAGGTTGGACAAAGATCTCGAAACACAACGTAACAATTTTGCTGCAGAAATGGAAAAGCTAATTAAAAAGCACCAAGCAGCCATGGAGAAAGAGGTAGGAGGTTACGGTTTAGCAGCCCAGTCTGTATTTGTTAATCACCCTGAATTGTCCGCTTCCCCTCGCTGATGAAGAGATGGCACTGTAGGCTCTTACGTGCCTGTTTCCAGGGGCCAAGCAAATTGCTAATTACAGAACGGCTAATACACCGCCTCCTTTCACTAGAGGAGAGGGGTGTCCTTCATCTCAGTGCCTTGTGCTGAATGTTGGTATACTGACCCCAGAAAAACTACCGTAAGGGTTTTCCTTCATCTGCCATGTACATGCTGTCAGTAACTGACTGCCATCAAGTGTCGCAGATCAGCCTGCAGAGCTATGTGCCAGCTATGCTTCAGTGTTCTCCCTCGTTGCTTATGGATACGGGGGTTTATGCTTTTAAATAATTGATAATGAAGTGGTGCTGCCTACAGCAATTATTATCGATTCTTTGTTCATCTTGGATCTCTCAGCAAAGGGCCAAGGGTGTAGTTTATCATGAGGTGTTGACTTTGTTCGGCAAGACTAGCTGAACAATAGGGCTGAGGAAATGAGGCACTGGAAACAGACTCCTGCTGGGAGTGTTGATGGGGGGTGGAAGGAGAAGAGAGTGAGGGCAAGCTGCTGAGCGGTGCCCTCGTTCAGAGCCGTGGTGAGTGTCGTGGTGACTGCACCACGAGTTCCCCGTCTTGGGGCTGAAATGGAACAAGAGCTGTAGTCCGCTGGGACTCAAAGTGATTTGCTGCTGGATTTGCTGTAGGCTAAAGTGATGGCAAATGAAGAAAAGAAGTTTCAACAGCATATTCAGGCCCAACAGAAAAAAGAATTGAACAGTTTCCTGGAGTCCCAGAAGAGAGAATATAAACTCCGTAAAGAACAGCTGAAAGAGGTAACCCGTCTGTAATTGGAGATGTGACTAGAGTACAGTGTGCGATACAGTGTGAGAAACAGGGGGGCCGCGGTGGGTGAGAGATCTTCCGCTGGGAAGCAGCAAGTTCTGCATTTCCTAAGCAGAGACCTGTGCGTACTGTATCTGTTTCATGTCTTTGCCATTTAGAATAAGAGGGTTTATTTATCTGTTGGCTTCTATACATGTATCTTGAGAAAGTACAGATTTCTCTATTGTTTGATTTTACTTATTAGCCAGAAACGTGCAAATTTGGCAATCCTAGGGAATGCAAACAGGTAGTTCGAGAAGGGTCATGAGCATTTTTCTCATGCTTTGTTCCTGAAGGTAATGACCATGCACTGCAGCAGTTAGTGAAGATTCTTATCACTTCCGTGATATTTCTGTAGGAGCAGTAAAGACAACCTGCAGGTTTTTTGTTCGGGTTTTTTTTTAAGGAAAGTGTCTGTAAAACACTATTAATTTTAATGGAGAAAGCTGTGTAATAGTTTAATAGTCACTCCACTGTTGTGGAAATCATGACCTTTGTGAAATGCAGCGAAGCTGTAGAATCCAACTTCCTGATTCTTTTTGTGGAGTGGCTGAAACCGTAAGCACTATAAATAATTTTTTTGAAAGAGCCATTTAGTGCTCAACCATCAACTTGTGTGACACAACTTTGGAACTTGCTCCAAAGGGGAATATTCCCAAACATAGACATTTCCCAGGAGAAAAAAAAGGCTGAAGAGCAGCAGAGCCAAGAAAGATCTAACAAAAATTATAGTAGTGTGGGCTCTTTATAGTAGCATGGAATCTTTCTCTAAGTGGGCAGTAGATCACAGAGCACCAAGAAACACTGCTGAAGTACAGAGGAGTTCTGTCTCATCCTGCAGCTGAGACGTACCACAGCAAGTCTAGTTACTGTAGGGGCATCTCTCGTATGCGGCTCAAGCGGGCAGAGCCTTCTGCCAGAGACGGTGCAAGCTGTGTGTTGAGTTTACTACAAATGTGGAGACTGTGGCCTTAAGTCTCGCCTGTGAACTTGTTTATGTTGGTTTTGTAAGTTATGGCATCTCGGTGAGTGACTCTGCCTTGAGGAGTTGCTTATGAAATGTGTATGTGTCCCAGTAAGCAAGACACAAAGATTTTCTAATGTGCTTCATGTGGCTGGAGTTTTGTTAGAACAACAGGATGATGTTGTTCCTCCTCTCAGTCCTTTGGGAGCCTGTCAAACATTTGTCAGGTGGTATGGCAGGACCTCCAAGCGTCTTTGTTTCAGGGGCAAACCATCATTTTTGTTTTGAGCCAATCAGTACGTCTGGAAACTGTGAACAAGAACTGGCATTTTGGCCAGTGCAAAAAACCAAAAGGTCGTAGTTAAACTTGCTCCGCTCTTGGTCTCCTGGTGTTCCCTTAGGTGTGTGATACAATGCATTTTGCAGAGGCTGGGCCTGGTACTGGCCATGAGAAGACAAGGTGGAACAGCTTTGAAACGTAGTTTATTAGGCAGGTCCGTCCAGTTGTTCAGGGCCAAGGAGCTTAATGTGACTGTTCCACAATTAATTACCTTGCTGTTATCAGGAGCTGAATGAAAACCAGAGCACTCCAAAGAAGGAGAAGCAGGAGTGGCTCTCCAAGCAGAAGGAGAACATCCAGCATTTCCAAGCAGAGGAAGAAGCCAACTTACTGAGGCGTCAGAGGCAGTACTTGGAGCTGGAGTGTCGCCGCTTTAAGAGGCGGATGCTCCTTGGCCGCCATAATCTGGAGCAGGACCTGGTCCGGGAGGTAAGAGAATGGGCAGAGAGGAGACCTGGGACCACCCGTGTGAAATGGATCTCCCAGGAGCACCTTCAGTCCAGCTCCAGTCTCGCTGAAGCGTCAATTGCCACATCTAAAGTTTTTTGGTAAAATAGGGGTTTGATATGTTTTGCAGCGCCCTTTGGTAACCCCTGTGGCATTTAGGGGATCGTGCAGGATCAAGTGTTTAGATCAATGCCCTGTTGGGGGGGAATCGATAGATCCAAAAAGTCAACACGCAGCAGTTGCAGCCCCTGCCAGAAAATGCTTACTGTGAATCCTGTTGAGCATCCAGAACAGGAAGAAGAAAAGTGAAATGAGGAAGGAAGAATTACTAGCGGCGGTGCTGTCTGCTTCTGATAAAATGTAGAAAACTCTGGGCTCCGTCCTCAAATGCCTTGGGAAGAGAGAACTGCCCTTGTGAACGAAGTGAAATGTCACGTTGTGAATGGAAGTCCAAGTAAGTACAAGGAATGTAACGCTTCCCTCTGTCCTCCTGTTAGGAGTTAAACAAAAGGCAGACGCAGAAGGACCTGGAGCACGCCATGCTGCTGCGTCAGCACGAGTCCATGCAGGAGCTGGAGTTCCGCCATCTCAGTACCATCCAGAAGATGCGCTGTGAGCTGATCCGACTCCAGCACCAGACCGAGCTCACCAACCAGCTGGAATACAACAAGCGCCGGGAGCGGGAGCTGAGGCGTAAGCACGTCATGGAGGTCCGGCAGCAACCCAAGAGCCTGAAGGTACTAAGCGGTGTAGGAGCTCTGGGTGCGAGCTGCTGCTGCTGCTGGGCCAGCGGTACATCACCGCGCGGTTCTCATGGGCGGTGTGTGCAGGTCCAAGGTATTCCGAAGCTCGTTATTTTGAAGAGGTGTCTCGTTCTGTAAGGAATTCAATTTTTTAAAAAGTGCCAGGTTTGTCAAGTTGAGTAACTGCCGGGGTGGAACTGCAGCCTGACGAGCACCGTGCGTACGAACCGCAGCAGTGGTGAGCGGGGTTACAGTGCATTGTGGGCAGGCCGTAGCAGCACTATTCCCTCATTTTATTTGGAAAGCTATTGTTCTCAGCCATGTGCCTTCCTTTTTGTGGTAGTTTAAAATGCATTTAATCTTTACGGTGCCCTTTTTTCCGCCCCCTTTTCCTCCTATACTTTTTCCTGATCCTCTTCTCTCCCCATACGCAAGAATAAATTCTATTTTTCTGTAATGAAGCAGTGTCACTTAAAAACAAAGCCAAACAAAAGCTCTGTGTTGCTGCTTGCATCAAAAGGGACTGCCCCATGGGTCTTGGCTGGCTCACCTTGTTATTGTTCCCACAGTAGGGCCGGCGTGCTGGCAAGTGTGGGGGGAAGGAGGGAGAGATCCCGGCCAGCCGCGGCGTCCTCGGGAAGCTCCTAGCCCTGACCTTTGCTGGGCTGTGCTCTCGTGGGGTTCTCACGCTGCCCTTGTAGCTGTGGTGGCTGACCAGAACTGTAGGGCCTCTCTAATTGAGGCTCTTGGTGTTTTCATTGTGAGCCTTCACTCCATCCAGAGAACTCCAGTGGTTTATTCTGGAGCGTCTGAGGCCTCTCACAAAGCTGCCTGGTGCATTTCCTTTGAGGAGGCAGACTTCTCTCCACCCAGCGTTCAGCTGTGCCAGTAACAAAACGAGCGTGTGGCATACTGAGCATGGGCTTTCTTTGTTGTTCTAGGTCTTTCCTCTTTGTGATATTTCCCATCTGACTTAGTTTTCACCACCTGCAAGTTATCTTCTTACAGAGAAAATAACCAACTTGAAAATAGAACTTCAGCAAAAAAAAAAAAGCCTGATTTGTCAATATTAGAATAATACTAACTAGTGAAAACCTAGCTGGAGAACAAGGGACCATCTGATCGCTGTCGAGAATCTCCAAGGATATAGTGTATAAATAGCGGATGACTTCACAGGGAAGCTGCGCTGCACTCTGAGCTGAATAAAACCGAAGCAGCTGCATTAGGTGGATCCTTCTGAGACTAGCGTGGACGGGTTCTGCCTCCCCAAGGTGATGCGGTGCGAACGCGAGTGGGCAGCACCTCTGTCCTCCCTTCCTGGCCAGCAGTGGGGACAGCCGGGTCAGCGGGCTCTCTGGGCTGCTGCAGGGGCTCGGCTGCCCTCTCACCTCCGCAGGCCCTTCAGCCCCTTCCCTCCTCCATGGAGGACAGGGCTGGCGCGTTTGGCGGGGAGCGCGGAAAGCTTGCGTTCTGCTTTGCGTGGCCGCTCTGCGATTAGCGAAGGATTTCAGGCCTGAGCTGTCAACCCAGCACCTTTGCGTACAGGCAGCGCTGGTAGTGCAGCCTGCCGTACAGCCGGTCCGTTAGGAGTACAATCCCCTATTTATCAACCGTTCCCCAGTATTAACTCCCCTCTTGTTCTGACTAATGCAGGCAAGTATTCCTAATTGAATAGATAATTTGACTATTTGTTCGGTTTCTTTCTCCAGCAGCGTTTTCCCTCAAGGGCACGTGTTTCAGCCTTTCCCTTTGTTATTTAGTGAGGTCCTTTGTCCTGAAAGCAGGTTTTTTAACGGTCAGTGTCTGTCAGTGTCTGTTGCCGCAATTACGGCACCAGAAGGACCGATAACTAGAATTCACCCTTCAGTGAAAACTGCTCCGTTATTAATTCGAGTTTGTTAATTGTGATGCAAATACCCTCTTGCTGGTATTTCACAATACTAGGTCAAAATCATCTTGTCAGAAGTCTGACTGGAAATCTCACCCCTCCCTTCTGTTTCCTGTTGTTAAAGCCTTCGGATTGGAAGCCTGTAAACAGAGTCCAAGCAAGACTTCACAGAAAGTGAGGACAAAACAGATTGCTAGTGTTTTGCTGCAACCAGGTCCCTGACAGGAATGTGTAACCTGCTGACATTTCCCTTAAAGGTTTCCTGAAGGGGAAATAACTTCCTGTGAATTTAGAAAGGGTAGAAGCGATGTATTCTCCTCATGATACACGTTTCGGTTTGAATGAAAACCCATCTTTGTCCTGTTCGCTGCATTGGCTTAGCCAGGTGGATTTGCTGGTTTGTGCAGCAAAGCATGCTGATGGCTGAACCGGGCTGGGTATATCTCCTCATCCCGCTGCCTCTTTCTAGGCAGCTGCCAGTGCTGGGCCTTGCGTTAATGCCTGGAGCAGGCAGTGGAGGAGCGGACGGTAGACAGGCACATGCATCTGCCTTGCTGATTCAGGTTCCAGAGCTCTTCCAGCAATCTGGTCCTATGCTCTGTTCCTGCCCCCAGCAGTTCAGGGTTTGACCACGGAGGCTGACAGCAGGAGTGACCCAGAGTGTGTGCACTGACTGCCCCGATGTGGGGGTTAGGGGATTTTTTGTTTTTTCTTGCCATGAACTGACTATGTCAGTTAACCAGCATCACTCATCACTTGTGGATTTTGCTTAGTTAGAAGTATCTGTGCCAGAAAGATAGAAAGATACAGGCAACTCCAGAACACGTTCTTTTTCAGGGTCTTAAAGCACTCAGTAGATGTTAACGCTCACGAGCTGCTCTGGAGGCAGGTAAGGTAGGCGAAAGAAAAAAAAAAAAAACCTCATTTCCTCAAGGTTGTGCAGCAGAGTCAGGTCCAGATGCCTTTGCCAGCCAGGACTGCTGTCTCCCAGCCCTCCCAATCACGAAGTTGTTCTATAACAGAGATCCTAGCAAGTGGAAAGGAAAACCCCCGTCTCCAGTAAGCTTCGGTCAGGGCTGGGGAATTGTTCTGTTTGCCAGACCAGCACAAGACTGATGTTGCTTTTGGCGTTCGTCTTCAAGCATCTATCTTTTCCAACCATTTTTTAGTATCTTCATGAAACAGGCTCTTAAGATGTATCCTAACCCTTGATACTATCTTCATCAAACCCTCAATGGAAAAAGCGTGGCTCTTTTTCCCTGTCCCTTCCCATGCACCGGATCTGCTGCTTGTCGTAACATTGAAGTGCTGTTCATATACGTGTTCCATACGCACACAGTCATGTGTAAGTATGGCTTTTGGTGCTAAGAAATAGTAGTCCTGTCCCTCAAGAACTTTTCTTGAAAAGCAACACCCAGGACTGGATCCAGTCCAGTGACAAATGTGAGGCTCTTTGTGCAGAGACAGCTGTATTTAGGCTGGAGCTTTGTTCTAGAAGTGTCTGTATCGTAATTGTTTCGCGCAGTGGCAGTGTCAAAGCAGCTGCAGCAGTAGTCGTTGCCTCTTGTGTAGTTTGCTTCCCTCCTTGCACTGTAGATGTTAATATACGTTTGTGGATTCTTGAACTCATATCCTTAATGTAATCCCAAATATCCATTTGAATGGATATTTCTCCCATTTGAAACACGCTGGTTTTTTCTTTGTTTGTGTCCCCTCCATCTTTCCAGTCAAAAGAACTACAGATAAAGAAGCAGTTTCAGGATACATGCAAGATCCAAACCAGGCAGTACAAAGCACTGAGAAACCATCTGCTGGAGACCACGCCAAAGAGTGAACATAAAGCTGTCCTCAAACGGCTCAAGGAGGAGCAGACCCGGAAGCTGGCTATCCTGGCTGAGCAGTATGATCACAGCATTAATGAAATGCTCTCGACACAAGCTGTGAGTCGCCTCCGAGGGACCCAGGGTTCCTCAGCCAAATAGGGATGTTTGCATTTTATCCGATCTGTATCCTGACAGCAGGCTGGCTGCTTCCTTGCTATGAGCCATACCCTGCGCAGTCACTCCTCTGTACTTAAAAAGCAGCATTCAAATGTGGAGGAAAGAGGTATCACCCCCTTCAGGCAGGCTGACGTTGAAGCTGCTGCTGCAGAGATGCAGAGTGATGCATCTGTGTGGCCAGAGGACTGCTTTTGCATGAAGTTTGACAGCATAAACATCCCTGTTAGAGCATCGTCAGATAATGTGCAGCTTGCTGTCTGAAGTCATTTAGGTTTTGATTTGTCGATGATAGCAGCCAAAGCATGTCCCACTGGTGGAAGATGCTCTTTGAGTCATGGAGGAGTCCAGAGTTTTGGCTGTAAATCTGAAATAATGGTAAAAGCGGTGTGAAAATTCTGTGATTCCTTCTTTAAGAGATTCCATCTTGAAGGAACGACCACATGAGCAATGCTTTGAGTCCTCGCTACAGCTGAATGTGCAGTTTTCTTTGCACTTCTTGCATACTGCATCCTGCTCACATCGCTCTGTACAAATTTGGCGCTGTGAAGCAGGGTAGCCGGCTTAATTGATGTATGGGAAGGGTAAAAGTTCAGTACCACACTGCTTTTAGGTTTATGTCGTTAGATTCTTTTGCCCGAAGCCCTGCATTGGCAGGGATACGGACTTAAGTCTCCTGCGTACAGGTGATTGGTTAATCCAGTTGAACAGAGCAAGAGATCTTCTCTTTGCCTCTAGCAAAAGGAGCGCTGTGGACGTTAGCACCTCTAGCAGTCGGGTCTCTGCCGTATGGATTGTGGTTCCTGAGGTGCCACTGCTCATCAGCATCACTCGGATCAGCGCTGTGGGCTCGCTGTCACCAGTCTTTGTCACTGTCGGTCCTCTGTTCAGTGAAACGAAGTACAATAGAGACCAATTGTATTGCTAAGAAAACAAAGTCCCATCCCATTCTCTCCCCATCCCTCCAGTCCTCCCGCGGAGTGTCATGAGTGGTTACCCCATAGTGAAATGTCTCTATTGTCTGTCTTTCCCAGCTGCGTTTGGATGAAGCACAGGAAGCAGAGTGCCAGGTTTTGAAGATGCAGCTGCAGCAAGAATTGGAGCTGCTGAATGCATATCAGAGTAAAATCAAGATGCAGGCAGAAGCCCAGCATGATCGGGAGCTGCGTGATCTCGAACAGAGGGTATCCCTCCGTCGGGCCCTCCTTGAGCAGAAGGTAAAATGGGCGTCGTTAGCACGCTCCCTGTTTCGGATCTTACATTGCACTGTGCTTATCCGTAGAGAGGGAAGCTGCCTTCACCCTGCTGTCTCTAGTAACGTGGGTCGTTTGGGTATTTGCCTCTCTGGGATGAGAGCTCAGTGACACACGGGCTCAACTTCTGCCAACTCAGCCGTCCAAGGCAGGCAGCTTCTGGCTGGGATAGAGCTGCTGAAGTGTGCCAGAGGGAGTCGTGCCTCTCTGGGCGGAAGGGAAAGTGAACTGTTCTGTCTCTGAGCTGCAGATCAACTTCCCCAGCTCGTCAGAGGACAAAGAGTAACAGCCTAAAGCTGGGGGAGTTGGAATTTGTGTAGTCTCAGTAGCAGGTATCTCTGGTGAAGGGGGAAAATGAAAGGTAAAAGGTATCTGTGCCCCTGTGTTTTACAGGAATACTATTTTGCTGCAGATCTGCTCTATTTGTTGGTCTGTGGAGAGCAGGCTGCAGTTTCCCTGTGAAATTACACTCGTTCTGCAAACGCTGTCCGCAGCATTTCCCTAAGCAAACCAAAACAGCCAGTCCCAGGGGCCTGGGTGACCTGCTGCTCCCTGGATGCAGCTCGGAACTGGCTCTGAGTGTTAACGGGCTCCTTGCTGGTGTGTTTCTGTGCAGTGCCAGGTGCATGGTGCGTACAGAAATACGAGTGGCTTACACAAACGAAGGGGTGGGTAAAGTACCCATCCCGGAAAGGACATGCACGAGCAGCCTTCCTCCCGTGATTTTTTCCCCTTTGGTTTGCCCTGTGGGTGCCAACCATCTCCATTCACACAACAGCTCCCAACTTCGCTAATCGGCGATTACTGAATTAGGGAATTCCTGTGGCCTCGAAGTTCTTTGCACTTGGCTTCTCCCAGAGGCTAAGGGGTGGCTGCTGGGCTGATGGAGGACCCTCACCAGCATAAAACTGCTCCACCTCACGGTCAGCCGAGGAAGCCTCTCTGAGAAGACAGCACAGCTCTGTTGTGCTTTGGTCTCCGGCAAGCTGACATGACTCTCGGGAAGGAGCTGAATTTGTGCGCTCACAAGTGTGATAGCTGTCTTTAGACCCCAGCACTAGTTATTTTGCTCTCGTCCGGAAGCGGACAGGTCGGGTCACAGCCCGGTGTTTGGGGTGGCTTATGCTGGATGTGCATTGCCCTCTGGTGGCATGATCTGCCGAGAGCTCCGGGAAGAAGAGCCACAGCGAGCCTGCTCCTGGTCATCGCTCGCTGTGTGCGAGCAGCACGTAGTGCACTGCACACAGTGTTACGT
Source organism: Buceros rhinoceros silvestris (assembly GCF_000710305.1). Taxonomy (NCBI): domain Eukaryota; kingdom Metazoa; phylum Chordata; class Aves; order Bucerotiformes; family Bucerotidae; genus Buceros; species Buceros rhinoceros. The sequence goes on from NW_010389434.1 coordinate 60,584, forward strand.
TGAAAGCTGAGGTGAGGCCAGAGACTTAAGGAGTCTCGCATTAACCCGTAGTAGTGTTGAACACGTCTTGCATTGTGGACCAGGATTGAAGTCTCTGTGCCTAGAAAGCCCCTGTGAAGCTTTTGGCATCGGTAATGGTGAAAGGAAGCCTAGCCATGCTGCCTCAGAGAGAGGAAGAAACAGTAATAAGAGCCAGCATAGGTTTTTTGTCTCTGTGTTGCCTTAGAATAGCAAAAAATTAGATGGCACTTCAACTTCCGTAAGTTTTATTTAGCAATACCTGCAGTCCTAGTGCATCACAGGTCACCAAGTCATGGCCCAGTGACGAGCCTTTCTTGGTGGGGTTACAGCCACTCTGCAGCAGCTCAGGGGTGGGTGGAGAGGTGTTCTGTTTGTGCAAGCATTCTGCTGCGGGTCGCTCAGCAACGTCACCTGGGATTTGCTTGTATGTGCAAACTGTGACTGGCAGCCAGGGAAAGGGCAGGTACATGCACGAGAGCTTGTATGCGCAAACGTGTACGTAGCCTGTGGCAAAGTCAGCCCCTGATGTTCAGTAATAAACCAGGTTCCGGGAGTTAGCGTGTGCGTAGGACTCTGCTTCCTTCCAGCACAGTGCTCTTTATTTTTGCTGGTGCCCATCACCGTGGGAACCTACCAGAACGAGTACGTCCCACTTTGGCTAAGGAGGGGGCAGCCAGCCCCGGCAGTGCACAGCCTTTACACGCCTGTGGCTGAGGCGCTGAACAGGCTGTACCCTGGTGCTGCGTGGTGTTGCACCAGCAATGAGCATGTCCCGAGTGTCTTTAAAAGACTTGGGATTTACTCATTTCCTTCCCACATGCCTCAAGACACCTCATGTTCAGAATCCGGCATGCTGAGGTGGTTTGGGGGTGATGTCACTTGAATGCGGTGCGTTCGAGATGCCTTCCTGCGCAGTCCAGTTGCGCCAAGTCCTGTGTGTTAGGCTGTCACGAAGATGGAAAGCTGTGAGCAGCTGAAGACGTTGGAAGAGGAGGATTCTGCTGAGATTGCAGGATTGGAGAAAGCAAGTGGAGCGTTTTGAAGAACTAACGTTAGAGCTCTTCTTCCTCTTCTGCCTGCTCCAGAGCAGCTGATGGCCCCGTGGCTGTCAGCAGGAGCAAGCAGGGCTGCTCCACGGAGGATCGGTGTCACTCACCTAGCCATAAGAAATGGGCAGGGGACAAGGCCTCTCTGAAAGCCCTGAACTCAGGAGGTGACTCACGCTGGAGCAGATTGTTTCCTAAATTCCAGATGAAATCACTTTGCATATTGCCTGACTAAGGCAAGAGTGTGCTTACACGTACAACTCCCTGCCCGGCACCTTCAGCATGGACCAAGATAAGCCCTCTTGGCCGCATCGCTGCTGACAGCAGGAGAGATGCCAGTGAGCTATGCCAAAAGTCTTGGCTGCTGCTTTTTGCCCATTTGGTCTTTTCCACCAAGGCCAAAAGTAGCTTTCTCGGTGCAGGCAAGAAGATAATGGAGCGATTCTTCAGTTCTCCACTTGACTGCAGAAGTTTCGGTGAGGAAGGGTGTCATCCCTGCCTGATGGATGTCTGGAGGCCGTAGCCCCATCTTCTCTGAACTTAAGAGAGCTGATCCCAGTGCCCCTACCAAAGTACCCTTGGAAACTGATTTGGAACAGTGTTACGGGGCAGAAATTGGAGTTGAGCTGCTAGCTTGCCTATCGTCTAGCTAATCACCAGCC
>NW_010389434.1:62368-67339 GCF_000710305.1 Buceros rhinoceros silvestris
GTGGTGACGCTGAGAGTTTGCTTATCGTCTAGCTAATCCCCAGCCACACGCAGCAATTCAGACATTGCTGCCTACTTTATTCAGCCACACACCTTGGAGAAAGAATCTGGGTAATGAAACGTAAGACACCAATTTAGGGAAGGGGCGGACAGGAGGCGATAAACATGAGCTAAGGAAACGCGGCCAGTGAAGACTGGAGAGGAGACTGACTGGGCTGGTACTGAATCCAGGATGAAATAGCAGTGGTCACCATCAGCTCCAGCTGCAAGCTGAGCTGCGTTGGCAGGAACGTGACTGTACAGGTGCTGCGCTTGGCTGGGGCCGAGGTGCTTTCCCAGGAGGATTTTATGGAAGCTGTAGACTTTGATGCATGTTAAGAGATTAACTTTTTTGAAGCTGCTAGTATCGCTGCGGAGCTGGGGTTCGCATCCCCAAGACCTCTGTATTCGCCAGGGAGCAGGGACCAAGGCCCTCCAGCTGGTGTTCACCATGCTTTGGCGTGCGCAGGTCTGTGGGACTTAACCCTTCGGCATTCAGAGCAGGTTGCGTGTCCGGGGCCATCTGCTCTGGATCCAGTCTTGTGTAGAAACGCGGGGAGAAGGCTCCTCGTTAGCTTGTTGTTACAAGTCCTTCAGAGGCTCGAGGCCGTGCCTGTGAAGTCCTGCTACTACAGACTGTCTCTTCTTTTTTCCTTCCTAGATTGAGGAGGAGATGCTGGCGTTGCAGAACGAGCGTACCGAACGGATACGAAGCCTGCTGGAGCGTCAAGCTCGCGAGATCGAAGCCTTTGACTCAGAAAGCATGAGGCTAGGTTTTAGTAATATGGTTCTTTCTAATCTCTCCCCCGAGGCGTTCAGCCACAGCTACCCGGGAGCTTCTGGCTGGTCCCACAATCCTACTGGGGGTGCAGGACCTCACTGGGGTCATCCCATGGGTGGCCCACCACAAGCTTGGGGCCATCCAATGCAAGGTGGACCCCAGCCATGGGGTCACCCCTCGGGGCCCATGCAGGGGGTACCTCGAAGTAGTGCTATAGGGGTCCGCAACAGCCCCCAGGCTCTGAGGCGGACAGCTTCTGGGGGACGGACGGAACAGGGCATGAGCAGGAGCACAAGTGTTACTTCACAAATATCCAATGGTTCACACATGTCTTATACATAACTTAAACAATACCTGAGGGTGGCAATTCCACTGGAGCTGTCTGCCAACAGAAACTGCCTACAGACACCAGCCCAGCAGCCTCCTCAGTGCGGTGCTGACGTGTGGAAGCTGGGTGCACATGGAATATTGTATTCATTTTGTAAAGCATTACGTTTTGTGTTTACTAACTGGGATGTCATAGTATTTGGCTGCAGGGTTGGGGGGGTGGTTTTTTTTTTTGTTGTTGTTGCTGGTTTTTTACTTTTTGGAGGGGTCTTGGGAGGGCATCTGAGAAATATATGCAATTAGTCAGAAGAGTTGGTTGGTGGTCGTCACACTGACAGGACAGAAGGGCCTCAGACTGCTCTCGTCACGCCATCTGTAGGAAGTCTGAGGGAGAATGGAGACCTCCTCCCGTGTCCATAGATTTCGAACTGCCACCCTGCAAAAACCAGGCGAGCTGCCTTTAAACCAGCCTCCAGGGGAGGAACAGCTGGATCTTGTTCCATTTTTATTTGTCATGAAATTGGATACATTTCTAGGGCATGAACAGCCTCTGCCAAGAGGCCTTTTCAGAGACTCATAGGTGAGGAAGAAGGGTGAGAAGAGAGGCCAAGAGACACCAGGGCTTAGCAGGGCCCTTCTACCCAAGTGCCCGCTCCGTGTTGTGTGAGAGTTGTCGTTCTCAGAAGGCTCTGGTCCGATTCCCGAGAACCGTGTAGGTAAACCCGTCTGGGTGGCACAGGCTAGAAACGTTTGGAGTCGTGCTCCTGCTTTGGCACTCCCTGACTGCGCTGTGGTAGCTCAGACGAGGTTGAGCAGGGGAGCGCAAGTAATGCACTTGTACAGCTAATACTGTGACATCTCATTTTAGCTAAGCATCAGAGTAATTCTTGGAGCCCAGTGTAGTCCTTTTTGCTCCATTCAGAAATGTTAGACTTTCAGCCAATCAGTCTCAAATGCCAGAGGTATTTTGAAGGATGCCATAGTCACAAAATGCCATCGAACAGGTTTTCCATTACTACACTACATCCACCGATTTATTACCTTTTTGGCTTGTTGCAATTTCCTGTTTACATGTAGAGTGTAGCCAACTGTTTAAATGTTTAGTTGCCACAGTGTACCAGGAGGAGCTGAGCCAATGCCTCTTCCCCAGCTGATGACTAACCCACATCACCACTGTTGATCTTGCTGCATGTGAGGCTCCTTTTTCTTACTTTCGTTGCTGCAATACTTCACAACTTTTACAGTCCCTTGAGATGCTGTGATGTTTTGGCAGCATATCACACCATGCGAGCAGGCACTACTTCCAGAGGCTCCTTGGAGCTGCTGTACTACTGAGAGGAAGCAGAGGAGGCTGTGAAATCAGATTGCTAATAAAGGGATCAGGGAGTCTCATTAACGGAGTGACTTTGTGGCATCGTGTCATCCCTTCGTGCTGGGAACTGGACGTGCTCTCGTGCCAGTGCCAGGGCGGTCTGGGTCAGCCCGCGCGGTGGGGCCGGGGAAAGAGCAGGTCGATGAAGTTTGGCTTGAGGCGACGATTTCTGTCGCGCGGACTGGCCAGCCAGGGTTCTTTGTAAATGTTTTTCCTTGCACACTAATTAATCATCTTGAAGAAAACACTAGCTGCTAACTCTAGGATTTGCCTTTAATATGTCGATGGGGCTCAAAAGCAAGGTTCTCCGAATGTGCGTGTCCACGTGACATACTTATCTAGTACATACTCTAGTGTCTCGCTGCTGTTCGGTGCTCAACAGGGCGACACTCTTCCGTTAGCTAAATTAACACCCGCTCTCAATCCTTAACTCTGCCAGTGTCCACTGAATCCAGCTGGGATTTCTAGCATCTTGACGTAGCGTATCACTCTAATCGAAGATGGAAACTCTACCAAAATGTGTTTGAGCGGCCCCTTCGTAAGGAGCTTTGTAGTACCAACAGTTTACGGAAGCCTGGGACAAGGTGGTGGTCCCATGGCGGTGACCCTGGCTGCCCCCTGGGGCAGGTGGTGGCTGTGAATTGTCCTGTCCTTTCCTCTGCGGTGTTTTTATGTGGAATTGGATGTTTTGGGGTCCTTCGCTGGGGGCATTGCAGTGTTGTTGAAATGCAGCGAAACTGGTTTAGGAAGGTACCTGTGTTTTCCTGGGGTTAGAGAGGCCAGAACGGTACTGGGGTTTCCTGTGTGAGCATGGCGGGTGTGCCCCAAGCATGGTGCTAACACAGCGTTCCGAAATTCAGCTCCTCTGTCACCAACAGCAGCGGGGACAGGCTATACCTGCAAGTTCGTTCTTTGGCTTCTGTTACAGTTTGAATTTGGTCAAAGTCTCTGGCTTAAATCGAGCTATTCAAACAATTCTCTCCACCCATCTCTGTGTAATGTCGAGCATGACTGAATGCTGAATCCAAACGATGGCTGTCCCATATTGGCTTTTTTGTACTCAAAAAGAACTGTGTAGTAACCATTTTTACATGTATATCATGTGCAGACCTGGACTATTCCAACAAGTTAATATTTTAATTAAAATAGTTTGCAAAAACTGATTCAGATCACCTGGTCTAACTGTGTGTGTCCCTGTGTGTACGTGGGGGCAGGAGAGCTGTCCCAAACAGGCCGGGTCTCGAGAGCAAGCTCCCCGGGACGCAGCGGTAGCCAGAGGGACTCAGGGTCAGGCTGTGCCCTGGAGGTGTACGAGGAGGCTCTGGCTGTTGAGGATTTTGGTGTATCTTGGGTGTGTTCTGAGATACACGAACAACCGTGCGCTAGAGAGACGCAAACCCTCTCTGAATCAGTTTGCAAACTCTAACTTTTGAAAGTACGACCGCCTGTTCCGTACTGTACTCATTGCAGTCATGCCCTAAATTTGATTTTTAGAATGCTGTAATCTGTAAATCATGGAAACTACTCCAGTACCTCAGCAGAGATGTTCTCTTACATCTTTTATGTTCGTTTTTAACACTGGGGAAACTCTTCTGTGTGGACTACTTTAGCAAACTTTTTTTGCTGTGTTTCCAAATCCCCAGCTTGACCCTTGAAATCTCAGATGCTGTGGTCCTTTTTCTCCCCGCTTTGCAAAGTCCTGAAGTCCTGGTGTAGTTTAGCCCAGAGATGAAGAAAACAGAGGAGCCAACATTTCCACCTCTCTCTGGTTTAAATTTCTTTTGATTTATTTCTGAAATCAGTGAAAGGGACCACGCTGTTCTTGTTCTCCATGGTCCCCGGGAGGCAGCAGCCGCCTCTCCCTTCCATGTGGAACACAACGCGCTTTCTTCCTCGGCTGCAGACTGAAATGGAGGCCGCAGCTCTGTTTCACTTGCCTTCGCTCCAGGCCCACGAGCTTCGGAGGGGTTGAGGAACAAAGTGTGGTGTGATCCCAGGCTTCCCCAGAACAGCCCCTGCAGCCCTTCCTTGCCCGGCTTGGGGCCAGGCTGGCACCGCTCCGTGTCCCTCCCAGCCCTCCCGCTCCAGAGGACCGTGCGCTGTAACCTGCACGGGGTGCTCCCCGGTCACCCCGGGGACGATGCTGTTTAGTGACCCCCCCCACCCCAGGGGGAAGGGCCCCGCGCTCTCCAGGCTGCCCTGGCCCCCGACCCTGCTTACGTGCCATTTCTTGAGAGGCAATAAATTGTATCGTACCACTGTCAAGCATTACTCTGTTGAATACGCACATCTCTCTGGATATGTATATGGTATCTCATTTGTATATATTTATATACTCTGTACGTACGTGTGTGCGGCTGTACGGGCACACGCACCTCATGCTGTGCATTTCTGTCAGGGCGCTGCAGTTCTGCTGTTCTTCAGCATCCTGCTCAGGAGCAAGAGCAAACCCC
>NW_010389434.1:67455-69172 GCF_000710305.1 Buceros rhinoceros silvestris
TCCCAGGACGCCTTCACCGGATGAGCTGGGCTGGGCGCAGTCGAAAGCCCTCGCTGGAACACTGCCCTTTTTGTAGCTTTCTTCTCGTGGGCGCGGGAGGCAGGGTCGCTGCTAGGGCTGCACTGGAAAGGAGAGGAGAGAGCTCCCGGAGGGTACCGGCAAGTCAGGAGAGAGCGCAGGACGACCCAGGGTGGCACGGCGATAGGAGAGCAGTGAGGGCGATGGACCGATCTGCCGGCGAGGCGGTGAGTGGGCCAGTGAAGTGCTCAGCAGGCTGAGCTCAGAGACCCCAGCTGCGTCTCGCCAGGAGAGATCACAGGCCCGGCACGGTCTTGGCACGCTGCACAGGCACTAAGTTCTGCCACTCCTGAGTTCCAGCTGCCGCTGAGGGGGCGCTGCCTGTCTCCTTGTGTGGCTGGGGGTTAGAGCAGGCTCTGTGGAGGACCAGAAGAGAGGCTGAGTTGGAAGATGTAAAGCGTGTGTGTGTGTGTACAACGTGTACATACGTGTGTGTGGACACACAGGCACTTCTGGTCCATTCTTTGTTCTCCTCAGGCCTGTGTGTGGTGTTATCCGGGTCTGGCACGCAGGGGACAGCCTTGTTCTTCTCCTGGGTGCTTGCTTTGCGTTTCTGGTGAACCTTGCCCCGCTCTTTCTCATAGCAGAGCGGCGAGTGCCATGCTGGACACCACGAGCTCCTCAAGCTGTGAAGAGCCTTCTGACCTTCTTGTTTGTCCTCTACAGACCCCATCTTAGCAAGGCATCTGGCAGTTGAAGGGATAAATGGTTTTGCATGTGTCAGATCGTAACTGGTGATGCTGCTGCGGTATCTACCCCTGAGGAGGCCCAGCCAGCGCTGCAGCCAGCCACGGGCTCTCCTCTTTGTGCCACAAGAGAATCTGGAGGCGGTTTTCCCCCCTGTCTCTTTTGGAAGGTCTCTTTTGAGTTTTTTAGGAGAGGCTGGGGTTTGGTGGGGCCATCCCTGCCCTTTCACAGGGAGTAGGGCTGTCTTTAGCTGCGCTCCCGCCCGTGGGACTGTCCCACCCCAGTGCTGGCCAGCAGCGAGCCCGGAGCCCTGTGCCAAGGACAGAGGAGCATCCCCCGACAGGGGTGCCGGTCAGTGACTCTCTGCTGCGTTTGTTTCAGTTTGCGCTTTGACGGGTTGATTGAGCCAGAGTTTGTGGAGAAACACGCGTGAGGTGCTTTGGAGGGCTGTGGGTAGCTGTGTACAGCCAGAAAAACCCCAGGCTGACAGCTCTAGTGGTTGTAGCAGAGATGGCCCCAGCAAGGCACGGCAGCAGCAGGTAACCCTGGCTCTAGCTGCACTGCGTGGGGCAGCAGCTGGGCCCGTGCCCGCGCCCGCGCCCGTGCCCCTCTGCCTGGCTCAGCTGGGGGAGGAGAGGCTCTTGTCAGCTAGAGAGGGGCTTCACCCATCAGCTTTGCTGGCGAACGAGCACCTTAACCCCTGAGCTGGGGGTCTCGCTACGTGCGCTTCACCCGAAGGCTCCTCTGGGCGGGGGGAGGCAGTTCGGTACGTGACCGTTGGCTCGGCACCCATCTGGTGTCCTCCGAACACCCTAAAGCCATGTCCTAGGAATAACAACCCCCCAACAGCGGTTCCCTCTCCCCTCGCCTTCTCTGAGTGCACACACTGAGTCCAGGAACCGGCAGGGCTGAGCGCGGCCCCCCAGGATGCGAACAAACCCGGGGGGAGGTC
>NW_010389435.1:0-6424 GCF_000710305.1 Buceros rhinoceros silvestris
CTAAAGCGAAAGCAGCGCGAAAAACAAAGAGCCCCGCGAAAACGTTTAACCAATGAAAAATGGAGACGAAGCTGACGTCACATGGCAGAGAATACAAAATTGTAATAGTTTAAAGCAAACTTCTTCTGAAACAGGAGAAGCTGCTAAGCCATCACGTTGGCTGTAAATAGACTGTAAAGGTTCCTTCAGTTTCATTCAGTTCTGACACACTCTTGGGCTGCCTCTGGCGTGGGTTTGATGAGGAAACAGGGGAAGCCACTGCAGCCCTGGCAGGAGAAAGGTCGGTGAGGCACTGCTGAATTGTCTTATAATTGAAGCATCCTAATGGAAAGAGTCTCTTTGGCACAGGAAAGCAGCACTAATGCACTGAAAACCTAGCAGAGCAACAACAAAAAGAAAAATCTCTGTCCTAAGCCTGCAAATGTTAAATAGACTGATGGGCTGGGTACCTCCCCACCGCTGAAGCCCAGCCGTTCCTCCCCACTTGATCTCCTTTGTCTGCATTAGCTCAGGAGCCATCAGAGTCCTCTGTCAGTCTTGGTGTGGAATTCCAGGTACAAGCCAGGAAATCGAGAGTTCAGGAAATTATCCCCAAAGATGAGGTAAAAAAATCCATACTTGGCTGTCTAATCACGCAGCAGAGGAGGTAGATAAAGAACAGTGCAATACAGAAGTGACACTGGCAGCCGTGTGCTGAAGTGCTGTATGCAAACAGTCATTCTGTGAATACAGAAAGAAAATAAAAGCAAATGTAAAAGAAAGGTAGATACATAAAATCAAGTGTAGAGATTATGTAAAAGAAATGCTAATAAGAATGCTACATATTTTGACACTGTTTTGCCCTAATTCCGTGACTGTATTTCAAGAAGAGTTTGAAAATCTGGGGGCAGAACGTTCTGCATGAGGAGCGTTCAAGGTCAGAGTGGTACACGTAGAGTGCTGGTCCTCGTTCATTATCCAGCTGAAGGCTATGAAATAGCTCAGACTGTAGAAGGCATCGGGTTATGACTGTAACACCTCAGTTTAAGTCAGCTGCTTGGCACTCAGGTTGTTTTTCCTTCCTTCTGCCCAAGGAAGGCTCTGTGTCTTGTTCCTCTGATATTTTCTAATCCCCCAATTACCAACCTAGCCTAACTAAAACAAAGTTGACCTGATCTGCCTACAATAGTCACTTCTATATGGTAAACTATAGATTAGCTAAACTAGACTATACATGAGCTATATACTTGTATTCTAATAATGATCATTTACCACCTCCTGCATTTCTTGAACCCAATACCACACTCAGGTGTCATGAAAAGAGCGGAGATGAAAACACAGGGGCACTCCAGGGACAGTCCCTTTGCCTCAGGCTGCCTGACCCAGACAGACGTGTCCCTTGGCACAGCCTGGGAATGAGCTTGAGTATGTCATGGAAGGAGGGGAAAAGTCAAAGCGATGTTTGGGATGTGCATCCTCAGCGCACCATAGGACCTCACTTCAGTGGAAGTATGGGAGGATGGATGATATTTGAGCACAGGACCAGAGTGCAGGGAAAAAGGTATGGCAGTTCTCCATCTCCTGCTTCCTTCTCTTTGTCCCGTCCCTCTTTTTGACCCTCAGACTTTCTCCCTCTTTGCTGCAACTACTGCCTGCTGAGCCTGCTGTGTAGGAAGCTGCAGCAGCAGCACAGGAATTCTGGTGTATTTTCCTCGCCGTGATGCCCCTCACCTGGGTGCAGGGTAGATACCTTTCTTGCTGTGCCCTGGCTATGACAATACCATTTGTCTGCCCAGCGGAAAGAAGTAGGACTTCACTGGGCAGGAGATGAATGCCCAGGAGGGATCTGGCGCAGGATGCAAGAAATACATCAGGTTCCCTTTGCTGGCAGGAGCAATGTAAGCTGTCCCTCTGGTAAACTCTGTCTGAATCGGGTTCAAGAAGCTCTTGAAAAACTGTCAACCTGCCACTGAGACAGCCTGATGCATTTCCCTGTAGTCTAGCAGACAAGCAGGAGCAGCCTGAAAGCAGAAACCAGAGTGCCGGAGCAATAGCCAGCACATATTAGGATCTCACTGAGTGAAGCTGGCAGGGCCAGAGAGACGCATTGCTAAAAATACATTTGGCAGTTAGCAAGAGAGAAGTAAGACAAAAACCTGGTTCATTCAGTGCTCTTTGGCCTCGTATCCTTGACAGAACAGGAGGCCCCACGGCAGATAATCGCTGCAACCATCCTTTGTGGATCCAAGTAGTAAATCTGTATCAGTGGATTTGATACTGAATCCTGTTCAGTCCTGGAAAAATCTAGGGAAGGAGAAAGTATAGCCGTTCTTTCCATCAAAGAACTGATCAAGCGTTAATGCAAATACGTGAAGGAGTAAGACAATTAGTACGTCCATCACACTGAACTCAGATTCAACGCCAGAATATTATCAGAAGGAGAAAGTGGATGAAATGAAACTTTAACTTTTTACTCCGCTTTCTCAAGTATTTTCTCAGTGTCTGTGATGCATAAGGTTTCTTTGGAAAGACAGTTTACTGGCTAAGTGCCGGGTCCTGCACTTGGGTCACAACAACCCTCTGCAACGCTACAGGCTTGGGGAGGAGTGGCTGGAAAGCTGCCCAGTGGAAAAGGACCATGGGGGTGTTGGTTGACAGCAGCTGAGTATGAGCCAGCAGTGTGCCCAGGTGGCCAAGAGCATCTGGGCTTCTATCAGCAATAGCGTGACCTCTGTACTCCGCACTGGTGAGGCTGTACCTTGAATACTATGTCCAGTTTTGGGACACTTATTATAAGGACATTGAGGTGCCGAAGCATCTCCAGAGACAGGCAATGAAGCTGGTGAAGGGTCCAGAGCACAAGTCTTATGAGGAGCAGCTGAGGGAACAGGGGGTTGTTTAGCCTGAAGAAGAGGAAGCTCAGGGGAGACTTTATCCCACCCCCTCTACAGCTACCTGAAAGGAGGTTGTGGTGAGGTGGAGGGTTATTGTCTTCTCCCAAGTAACAAGCCGTAGGATGAGAGGAAGTGGCCTCCAGCTGTGCTGGGGAGGTTTAGGCTGCGTAATAGGGAGAATTTCTTTACAGAGAGGGTTGTAAAGCCCTGGAAGAGGCTGCCCAGGGATGTGGTGGAGTCAGCATCCCTGGAGGTATTTAAAACACGTATAGATGTGGTGCTGAGGGACACAGCTTAGTGGTGACCTGGTAGTGCAGGGTGAAAGGTTTGAAAGAGTTGCCAAGCAATGGAACAGGCTGCCCAGGGAAGTGGTTGAGTCCCCATCCCTGGAGGCGGGGCACTTAGGGCTTTAGTGGTGACTTGGCAGTGTTATGTTTACAGCTGGACTCAATGACTTTAAAGGTCCTTTCCAACCTGAAAGATTCTATGGTTCTATTGGACATCACCTATCAAGTATGTCCTGGTCAAGGAGTCCCGGGAAAGATACCATGCAATTAAGAACTATGTTGCAATTGCATTTTAACTGTAAAAGTTGTTCTCCTGAACTTCCTAAAGGTGTAATTTTGCCCTCATAGCCTTCAGGTTCATTGTGAAGGCCCTGAAGTAGGTCAGCTTGTATAAGACATGGGCTTTTGAGTTTCATGAGGAAAGTAAAAAAAATCATCAATAAGAAAGCTAGAAAGGAAAACAGCTCGGAGCATGAAAGCAGACATGGAGGAGGAGTTGAGGGGGAGGGCATTTGCATTTACTGTCAGGGACAATATTGTCTCCTAGAAGAGGAAAAGTGCACAACACCTGCAGAGCTTCTGCTGCTCTGAGTTTGTGTACACTGCCTCTTACTAACCGGTGTGTGCTACCTCCACAGTAAGGTAAAACACACGAACTTCTCTTGACATTCCCTTTTAGAGAATGCCATCCAATGGTAAATGACGAGCGTCTGGAAGGCAAAGCAGGGCTTTCTGCAAAGGCTTTTAATAAGTTATTATACCTTCTTGCCAGATTTCTGCATTCTGGGTGCTTCCATGGGGACCGAGCTCCTGTATGGCTTTGGGGAAGGTGGGTCATTCCATTCCAGTGGTGATAGTGCATGGCAATGAACTTCTTTTCATCCTTTCTACAGCATCACTTGCAGTGTCTAACTAGCTGTCTTCCGACTCTCCAGGTGGTGGGCCTGGTAAAGCAAACCCAGCTCACAGAATCTTTAGTACACTTGGATACTTGGCTTAGTATCTTTTTTCTCTTGGTTGTTGCAAGTCCTCCACCTTGCAGGCCTCCACCTTGGTCTAGTAAACCGAGTGGGAAGGTAAGCACAGTTTGCTTCTGGCAGCAGAAGAGGAGGAGAGGACGCGTCTCATGCCTTGCAAAGTACAAGGGTGTTGCTCTAACTGTGGGGGTGACCATAAGTGACTACTGATAATCGTTTCTAAACCACATGCTCTGCTGGAGGCAAAGACACTCTCCAGTTTACGAAAGTACCTGGCAATCCTGAATAAGTGCCACATAACCCTTTTGTGGTTAGGCTGTGTAGTTTTTACTCTTGACAAGCGGCAAGAATAAAGCGTGCTGGGACCTAAGCCTCTCCACATGACTCAGAACTTTAAATCTGTCTTCTGGCTTAATCCAAGTGTTGTGATCACAGCACAAGCGCTTTGCAGGCAGTGCATAGCTCTCCTAAAAGCAAGATGCTTCCTGGGGGCAGTTCTATGCTGAGAAAAATCTCCTTAGAGGGCTTCTGAAAAGGTTACTAGAAGAAATCCCCCGCTAACTTCTGCTTCTCAGTGTAAGCCCATGTTATCTGCCATCCAAATAATTCCTGGGATTCGACCTTTCATTTCAGCAAAATTTAGTGGCAAACTGAAATTTTGACATAAAATTGCATCCGATATACTTGTATGACTTCTTGGTTAAAAAAATTATGTATAATAAAAGTCTAGATTTTCTGACATTAATCCAAATCAGTACCCGATCGCGGTGTGTTAAAGGAGTTTCCACAGATTCGGGATCGGTTTATGTTGCATCTGCAGCTATGAGAAGCAGAACAGTCCAGCCCACCCCGCTATTTTATTTGCCTCTTATGTTTATTACAAATTTTCATTGCAGCCATTGTGACACCACGGATGGCAAAGCTCTGCAAACTGGCTGGAATAGTGGAATCAGACTAAGAAAACCTCAGTGCTTTAACGGACGATTAACTCCTCTGTGAGATTCTGCAGATGCCTGTTGTCTCATATACTCATTGCTGCTTTTCATCACAGGTGGTTAATTTTATACTGTAAACTGGTGCAAAATCCCTGTAGTGTATTAATTCCACTGGTTCTGAATAGTCTGCTTCAAAATGCCCTGCGTTTTGTCTGTAGTAGTTTAAAGTCCTGACTATAGTATGCTGATCTCCTCAACCTGAAATGAGGAGACAGCAACCTCACGAACAGAAGCGCCGTAGTTCTCTGCCTATCATTAGTACACGTCAAAACTTCATTAAACTGTCCTGAGCCTGCAAGCATAAGACAAATGGACTTGATTCTGCAAAAGAAGCAGAAGGAAAAAAAATAATTTTTCACCCTCTGTGTTTTGTTGATTAATGGACATACCTTCAATTGATAGGGATAAGAATTTGAGTGGACAAGAAAGGCAGCAGTTTAAAATATCACATTCCTGCAGTTGAAAGTCAGTTGTCTGTGAGCCATTAGCCCTTGTAAAGGTTGAGAGACTGATGGTTCCTGGCATGGGTCAAGAGATAGTCACCTCCAGATACCTTGGGAAAATCAGAAGTTATCATGCAGTCATCAGCTGCAAATTCCAATCCGTAAGGTCAGGGCCGAGGCACAAGATCCAAGAGACATTTAAAGTGGTGCCGCATCTATCTTGGAGACAAAAATCTTCAGTTTCAGGGGTATTTCTCTTGCTGAAAGCCATCCTGTATCTCTGAGAGTTCATAAATTTTAAATATAAAAGTTTGAAGCCGTTGAAATGCAGTGGTACATTATCATCATCATCATGGCTTGGCTTCATGAACGAAGATCTGGGAAGGGCTTTTCCCACGCTCACTGCAAGCGATGAGTGCACCCTTCGGGTCTGTGTGGTGGATTTTTTAGGTGAGGCGCAGCGTGCACGGAACTGGCTCCACACTTTACACCTGAGGTTCATCTGCCAGGGCCTGGCGAGCTTGGACGGTGACAGCGAAGTCCTCGGGTCGTAGGTTTGGTTAGAGTGTCCTTCTCTTAGATGATGGATGCCTTACAGGGCTAAACGAGCTCCATCTGTCCGGGTTTGGAGTCAGAGCTGTCCTTCTCCTAGGATGGTGCCCGAAGGCTAGTGAGCCCATCCTGCCCGTGGACACACTGTGTCTGACCCTTCAGCTGAGACCTGTCTGGCCTGGGAGACCCCACCGGAGGCACATGCCACCACCAGCACAGCTCTCAGCCTCACAAGGGCATGCAAGCTCCTTCCCCATGGCAAGGGGGTGCCCGTGAAAGAGTCGCTGCTCTACCTCC
>NW_010389436.1:0-234 GCF_000710305.1 Buceros rhinoceros silvestris
CATGTGTTTGTGTTCCCGTTTCCCATCCTCGCCTTTCCCATAAATCACCGAGGCTCCACCGTGGGCCTTTCCCTTCCCAGAGCAAAGGGCCCTGGAAGGAGGAGGGGAGCAGACGCACCCGTCCACGGCGACACGGAGCCGGCCAGGGACCGCTGCTGTGTGCCAGGCAGCCGGCCAGCCCGGCCCCAGCGCTCCCAGTCAACGGCTGGTGCTTTGTCTCTGTGGCAATATATT
>NW_010389436.1:361-762 GCF_000710305.1 Buceros rhinoceros silvestris
TTGTCTCTGTGGCAATATATTGGGAAAACAGGAGGCTCCTATATGGCAACGGGGAGCGAGTGTGGGTTTACTGCCCACGTCACCCCCTCCACCAACTGGTGCTCGACTGCGACAACGGATCGCCTCTAGAAGCCGTGGTGTGGACAGGGAGAATGACACCGCTCCCGCCTCAGCATCACCCTCACCACTACTCTGTCCCTTGGCTGGTGTGAAACCCCTCCCTGTCCACACAGGCTCTGCCGCCAACCCACGCCTGGGCAGAGCCCTGGCAGACCCACCTTCAGCTGCTCCATGGTGGCAGCATCCTGGTTTTCCTGCGCTGCACCTTGACTTCCCACCATCGGCTCTAGAGAAACAAAAGGGAAAGGCCGTGTCGGCCCGTCGGCGCACGTCTCCCGCCG
>NW_010389436.1:1150-1527 GCF_000710305.1 Buceros rhinoceros silvestris
GGTCCCACAGAGCCCCACAGAGCCCCAGGAAAGCAGGAGCGAGGGTCGAGGGGGAGAGCTCGGTGCCTGCACAGAGCCTGCTGAGCCAGCCAGGACCAACCCCACGCCGGTCTTTTGGGATCCCGGTGCCCACCGAGCATCACAGGGCCGAGAAGTGCTCAAGGGGGCAGAGGGTGCTGTGGGCTGCTCCACACCAGCACGGAGATGGACTTGAGGTTGAC
The DNA here is from genome assembly GCF_000710305.1 of Buceros rhinoceros silvestris. Taxonomy (NCBI): domain Eukaryota; kingdom Metazoa; phylum Chordata; class Aves; order Bucerotiformes; family Bucerotidae; genus Buceros; species Buceros rhinoceros. Next base: position 1,372 of record NW_010389436.1, read on the forward strand.
TCCCAACCCTTGCCAACGCTCCCTGGGACGTCCCGGCGGGGAGACACACCTCTGCTCTGCTTCAGCCGCCGCATGGCCACCTTCAGGTGCTTGGTCCTGCCCAGGTCCTCCCCGAGGAGATAGTACCAGCCGCTGGCCTCCTGGGCGGGCGGCACG
>NW_010389436.1:1623-2823 GCF_000710305.1 Buceros rhinoceros silvestris
CTGACCTCCTGGGTGGGAGGAAAGAAGCTGCCGTTGCAGGGGCAGACACTCACCCCTGTTCAAGTCAGCCTGGCTGCCCAGAGCCTCAGAGGGGTCCCGCTGCAGGAGCTGCCCCAGGCCAGCACACACTCCAGCCCGGAGTCCTTCTCTTAGGATACAGCAACAGCTAAAATTCCATCCCCCCTGCAAGGAGGGACTGAGCATCACGGACGTAACAAGCTGCTCGGGTTTTAGAGGGAGACAAGGCGCAGAAAACCAGCCAGTCTCCAGAGAAACTGCCCCTCTCATGATTGCAGCCGCAGTCTCGCAAGGAGCACGTGGCTCCAACCTCATCACCAGAGGAGGATGCTCAAACCCGGCTGCAGCAGTGCCTGGTGCTCTGCACTGGGGCTCCCTTTGCCCCTGTCCCAAGCTGAGAGGACAGAGGTGACCTCGGTGATCCCTCTCCTCTCCTCCAGGGAGATGCCACCATCTCCCATTGCTCCCTGAGCAGCCGGCAGAAGCTGGAGGGACCAACCGCCCCAGACCAAGCCCAGTAGTCAGAGGGGTTTGCAGGAAGGAACGCCCAGAGGCCAGGGGAAGGAGCCCATTTCAAAATGACTGTTTTAAATCCACAACGAGGAAGCTGAGGAAGGCGGGGGCGGGGGTGGATACCCAGCAGCATCATGCAGCACCCAGGAGACAGGGCCCTGCTGAGGCTCTAGCAGGACCACACACCCCCAGCATCCTCCTCCCACCCTGCGAGAGCAGGGTGCTGTGCGTGGGTGCTGCACACACAAACACTCCATCCTCTGCACGCAATGCGAAACTCACTGCCAAGCCCTGAGAAGGAAGGGACGTCCCTGGGGAGGCTGAATATGACCAGAGCAGAGCCACCATTTAGAGCTGCCTGATTCTCTTCACTGTCATAAAAAAAAAAGCTGCATCTCGCTTGTGCAGCTTTCAGAGGAGACCACACTCAGCTACCCCTCACGCTCCTCTCAGGTCAGTGTGAGATAGCTCCTTTGTAACCTCAAGTGACGTACTAACGCTGTCACAAAACCCTTCCAGCCTGCAGGGATGTGCAGAGGACACGACCAGGGCTGTCCCGGGGTGAAACCTCCGACCGCTGGCAGCCAGGATGACGCGGTTCTGTGGGTGAGTGGCTCCCTGGGAGGCATCTGCAGCCGCACCCGCCTCTCGGCTGCGTTCCGGAGGGGC
>NW_010389436.1:3017-3273 GCF_000710305.1 Buceros rhinoceros silvestris
TGAGGGAGGAGCGTGCCCCCACCACGGCCCCCACCCAGCCGTGCATCAGGTTTGACGTGTGCCGGGCTGAGCGAGGCTGGCCCCATCTCCTGTCCCCCCGGCAGCTGGAGTCACTGCTCTGCACCCCCAGTGGCTGCTACTCTGTGTCCCCGCAGAAGGGAGCAGCAGTCCCCTGTCCCAGGACCCCTCCTCTAACAGCCTCCCCAACCCTGCCTCCAGCAACACACCAGTACCAGTCTCAGGGCAGCCATCCATA
>NW_010389437.1:0-12943 GCF_000710305.1 Buceros rhinoceros silvestris
CCTTGCCGCCCTCGCACCCCACAGCTTCGGCACATGCAGCTTCGGAGCGGGTGGGATTCCCAGACGAGCACAACACCTTACGAAGTAAACCGAGAGTAACGTTTTTGCCTGTAGCATCGAGAGGACTGGCCGTCTGTTGTGGGAACTGCCCATTTATCGTTCAGGCTTTGCACTGCAGAGACTTGGAGAGACTTGGAGAGCCCGCCGATGCGCGCTGGTACGGGGCTCAGGCTTGGAAGTCACTTGGAAACAGCTCTGGGTCTGAACGGGGATAACGGTGCTAGCTGAAAGTCAGGGATCCTTATAGCTACTTAAACGTGAACCAATTGGTAACGTAGCTCTGGCTGGACTGTCCTCTGTATCCAATATGTGCAAACTCCGACCATGTCTGCATATGCGTTTCCACCCACTGAAGCAGCTTTGGGTGAGATGTTGATTGCGTCTGTGTAGACGAGACACATCTAACAAAGTTTTGATTTATTTGCATTCTTTCATCCCTGTACAAGCCTAATACATTCAGAAATTCCACCGAGTTCTTGAAGTCTGCCTCTTCAGAAGTGCTGGGCTTGATTCAAAGATCGCAGATCTAAAACCCAATAGCCAATGTGACTGTTAAGCTGGTATTCTTTATTTACAGAGCAGGATGCACAGGGGGATGTTTCTTGCCCTTCTGTGCGTGCTTACAGGGAGTCTGATTACATCATTTATACTGTTAACTACTATGTATGCATTAACTTTCCAGGAACTAATAAGGATATTATAATCATTCTCCCCAAAATCATTTCCATAGTCTGTCCCCCTCTCGGGCATACGCAGTGTCCTCTGGTGGTCTTGAGTGGGGGTCTTTTTGATGAAGGCTCAAAGTCTTCCTCTCACTTGCACTTTTCACCTCCCGTCCTGACACATGCTCTCTTGCGTTTTTCTGAGACAGCACATTCCCTATTCCAAGTTAATTAACTCTTGCCTTCATTATCTTCTTTAGGATTTTTTTACCCTGATTAATGGCTGCCTGCTTTGCCCAGTCCACCTGCTTCCCAAGGACAAGTCCATCATTTACAGGGACTTAGCTGGTCCCTGTCTTCTCACTATTTGTGTTTAACTAGTTCCTGCTATCAGCCGGCATCCTCTGCATGGAGTTACACAGGCAAAACAGTCAGTTACAGCCCTGAATAGAAGCATCATGTTTTGTTCTTATGAAAATCAGATAGGAACAGTAAATGTACATAAACACTCTGCTCTAACAATATCACAATAACACAATCTTTTCACATCTTTTGCATTTGCTTTTGTAAGATTTCATACCTCTGCTGATTCTTTTTGGAGTGCCAGTCTTTGAAGGATAGGAGAGAGGGAGCCACCTCTGTAGACTAGGGAAGAGGTGATATGACAGCAACCATTGCTGATGCCTGGAAGGTCAGTCTTGGCAGCTCCTCACCTGCAAAAAGCGCATGATGAGGCAAAGTTTGGGAAATATTTGTTGTTGTTATTTGTAAGTCCTTAACTCATTGGTTATGAGAAACAGCAGGGAAGATGAACAGTCACTGCCACTCCTTTTCTTGGAGATGGTGGGAAAAAGTGCTTACAAGTAGCGCCGCATCCCAAGCACTCCAGCCTCAGATGGTAAAGCTACTCGCAGTACACATTTCTCCAGTCTCTGGCACCGAGCCCAACTGGCACTCCACCACTCCATTGTCAATACTAATTGGCTGTCAGTCTCCAAAACAAGATGGCCACTTCCAAATGTCCTGTTGGGTATGGTCCTTGCTAACGCCCCAACTGCACCACAAATTGTTCAAGAGAGCGTTTTCTGGCCAGGGCAAAACCATGCCAAGGTCAGCCTGAGGGTAGAGACAATCAGCTTCAGTCCCAAGAACATTTACTGGCACTGTTTACTTAATTAGTATGGATGTAGCCCAAAAGTCCATAAATGAAAGTGCTTGCAGATGTCACAGATTTTTCCCAATTGTGCAACAGTATTGTGGACTCCCATCTTCTTTTTTTTTTCCTAAGGGCTTGTTATTTAAAGATACTCTTGTATATGTATTTCACCTCTACTACAAATATATCAATAAAGGAAATCTACAACAGAAAGTAAGGAAAGAAATGGATTGTTATTAGGTAGGATTTAATCTGTCCTAAATAGATTCACCGCTGATAAGAAATGGATAAACAGAAATTGTTAATTGCTTGCATAACAACATGCAAGCTCCATTTCTTACAGGTATACCCATGAACTCAGAGACAGCTTAAAATTATGGAGGACCATCCGACTACTTGGAGATCTCTGGAGCCCTGAGTCCTCTAAACATACCGCTTTCATTCCCTTCCTAATCCAACATGGAGTTTCCTTTGCTGGAGTTACACTACCTTCTGATTCCCTCTGCCTTGTCAGAAGACACTTAAAGCCCCTTCTCATCATTTAATTTCCGAACAGGATATACTACGCTGTAGGCACATGTAGAGAGCTTTCGTAGTTAAACATACCATTTAGGAATCAAATGTGGAACCTAAGGATTCAGTAAATTCCCAGTTAGGAGAAAACTTAAGCATGTAATAGCCTCCTTCACACATAATTTTAAGAGTCAGGTCTTACCAGGATCTGGTACTGTTTTGATTTTCAAAACTGACCAGGAGCTGCTAATTTTCATTGGAATATAATGCCCTGAAACACCACTTCAACTCCTACGTTCTTTTATCAGACGTGGTCCTTCTTTGGTGCCCAAACAACACTAAATACTTTACCTGAACAAGGAGCAGTTCCTGTGACAAATCCAGCCCCAGGAGCTCCCTCTTCCATTCTCCACTCAGCACCTCCCAGATCTGCAGCCCTCCCAATCCTACTTTGCAGCCTGTGCCATACATTTCTTTCCAAGGAGAGGTTTACTTCTAACACAGCTCATTTCAGTAGCCCTGTTTGCAACACAGCCCCACAGTGGCCACCAGCATAGCACGTAGATAGGAAACTGTGGAGCATGAGCAGATATAAATTAAACCAAGGAAATTTTAAGCTAACTTCAGCCCTATAGCCAGTGTATGCCATAACTACACCATGTATCTCAGGCCTCCTCTGCACATTCCTTTGCTCTCAAAGAGTTAAAATGAGTCAGGGGTAATTGGAAAATAAGCATAGTTACAGAGGATTAGGCTGAGCTGGTAACGCATTCATGCTCACTAAGTGTTAAACTACTTGTTCTGTTGGACTTGCGCTTGAGGTAAGCATAACTTATCATGCAACCTCACTGATCTCAGGGCTGTTACATTCCCCTGCACTCTTAATGTGCTCATTTCCATTTACAGTTGTCCACACTAGGGTTTCGATATTCAGTTACGTATCACAGTTTAGTTCGATCTAGGTCAGACTGCTAACTCAACCAAAAACAAGCAGCACTTCTATTTGTGCTAAATTGGTCACATTTAAACTTAGATTTGAAAATATTTTTCATACCCACTGACCTCTGTTATAGGGCGCAAAACATCCTCAACCAAAAAATACCTGTCTGCCCAGAACAGGCAGACAAAATGGATTACATTAGTCCTCTTAAACTGCTAGGACATCTGCGTTTAACCAAACAAAAGACCTTAGCCAGGCTACACATCATTTTCAAGACCACAGAAACAACCATTTGGCAGTGTCTGAGGCCTAAGTAGGTTTTAAATATCTGGCTCTGACAAACACCTGAGAGACTAATTTGTGCACAAAACTGTAATCAGTGAACTGCACAGCAACTTATTGCTATCACCATGTGATGGAAATTTAGTTTGGACCTAACTTCTGCATATTAGGAATACTTTTGAAAGAGTATAACCTAGCATGAAAGCATTTAAAAATCTTCGATTCCTCCAAGCCAGTGTAGTGCATACCCTGGAGACACAATTTGGTAGGTAAAACAGGTTGTTGTTGTTGTTATGTCTGTTGTGCCAACCAGAGAAGCTAGCTGTAAAATCCCTCTCTGTTCAATTTTGACTTCTTGGAGTTAAACAAGCATTACCAAACCTAGGTTTTAAACCCATCTGTGATATGGCACCATAATGAAAATTCCACTTTTACCACCTTCACTTCTCCCCAGGAACCTAATTTTGCTAATCCTTCACGTTGTCTTACAAACAAAGCCTGAAAGGCTGTAAAAGTCATCTACAGCACTGGCTACGGTCTCAGGTAGCTAACACCTACACTGTTGTCTGTTCCTACACAACTTACTTTAAGTCTAGCCCGAATATATGTACCAGTATCAGGTGAGATCACACCTTTGAGTTGCAGCCTAGGTATACTTTAAATAGAAATGTGTGTAAGTAAATACAGAAAATCGGAATGGTCCCTTAATGAGACCAGAAAGCAACTTCTGTCTTGGTAGATAAGAAGGATCACAGCACCTAGCAAGCTCTAGTAATTGTATGAAGCTTGGCTGGAAATAAACACATGCACAGCAAGGTCTGCTTTTCTCTAATATCACACATAGAACACAGTACTGTTTGGTAAATGTAAAAACCTAAGCACTACAGTACTTAAAATACTGGGGAAAATCTCAATAATGATTTTGACAGCAGAGATTTGAATGGTCAATGCCCTGTCCTGCTTTTAGCATTAGATGGTGAACTTGGCTGGTCAGACATTCAGCTGGATTCAGCAGGCATTGAACCAGATTGTGGTGCAAACAAAGTGTGTTTCCATGAAATCAGGCAAATTCAGGGAAATCTGAAGAGCTATGTTATGTGGAAATTTGAACTAGAAGATCACTATGGTCTCTTCCAGCACAATATTCTGTCTTCTCAAAAGCTCAGCTGGTTGCTGTATGCCTCACTGAATTCAAGGCCTGCAACAAAGCTCATATTTATTTAAATGAAGAGGGTGTGGACCCATGAACTACATCTTTCCAAACTTTCTGTAGCAACTGATGTTTGGAAGTTGCTGTCATACGTCTGAAATGCATGCTATACCGGAAAACTTTCTAAGGCCTCCAAGCCATGTTTTTAGACTAAAGATTCACCCTGTGATTTTTCTGACCACTAACAACAGTTCTGTGAGTTTCTTCTCATTTTGTTCCTTTTTACTTCAGTTTTAACTTACTTCAGATATTTAAAAACCCAAACAAACTCTAAAACACCTATACATATGTTTTTTTACTCCTGAGAGGAGTCGCAGGATCACAGGAAAATTCAGGGCAGAGGACTCGTGAGGTCATTTAATCCAGGCTGCTGTTCAAAACAGGGAGAGAAAGTAGGTCAGACAAGGCTACTCAGAGCTTTATCCAGAAAGATCTTGAAAACCCCCAAGGACTGAGACTGCAAAACATGACAGATAGATGATACAGAGCCCAGGAGTTTGCAATTACATTTCTTACTATGTCTGAAACAGTTAAAATTTTCCAGCTGCACTTTACTTATGCTTAGCTGCAATGCTCATACATCTTCATCATACTTGAAATAACGTAAACCACAAGCAGGTGGCTATTTGCACAACTGCAGTAATTACTATAGCTTTGTTTCCCTTTCTCTAGTAAAGAGAAATTTGCTCTTCCACGATGCACAATACAATCAAAATGAGAACTGCTGGTAAGGAAGCAGAGTGACTGTGATACCAGTTTCAGATCTCTCGGTGAGGTATGGCAGTATGTGTTGCGCACTAGCAAGTGCTCTGAGTGAGCAGTTACAAAGGATTATGTGATAGGCACCAGGCCAGGATTCAATCCCACTGACATTCAGTGTACCCGGCCAGGCTGCCCCAAGAGTATCCTGAGCAATGTGGATGTGTTGACACCAGCTGAGTCAAGCCAGGGTTTACTTCTTGACGGGGGTTGCAAAGGAAGCATAGATATATTTTACAGCTATCTTTAAAAAATGCAGCCCTTGAGGCCTGACGGTCCCCAGAAAATAGAAGGAAAGATACTTATAGTATATTTAAAGAACATATAAAAGTTATGAAAGGCTGGAGAAGAATTTTCCATGCTAGCCAGAAAGAACAGTTTGTCTGCAGCTTTCTGAAGTGTACGGTAACACAAAAAAAAAATCTCACAAAGAAACTGAGAGCTCATAAGGGATGTACTGGCCTACTTAGCTGACAATTTTTAAGTATGATTTTAAACATTTGTATTACTTTCCAAATCCTGAGGTGGAGAGAGTGACAGCTGAAGTCATATACCTAAGTATTCACGGGACTAATGACTGCAAGATAACCTAGAGAGAGGTCCCAGAGACATGTCCTACAGCAGGCGAGGATATGGAGCCAGTCTGCAGGAGGGAAAAAACAAGGGCTTCGCATGTGCTCCACCATTCCACAGGAGGATGAGGCTGGTCTTGCAGCAGAGTGCCAGAGACCACCACAGCGTTGGTACCTCTGAGGGATGGCTGGCTTCCACAACCAGAGACTTGGACTAAGTAGCAGCTTTTGCACTCTGCCACCAGTCATCATGCAGCACATCAAACAGCTATGAAAAGGCTCCTCAGCTGCAATGATTCATCTGAATGTTTAATCTGAAATGATTCATCTGAAACAGTATGAGCACTGCTGTACAACTAGGTTCAGCTTTTTAAAAGTTAACTGAATGGGACACATCTCCTTTTCTCCCTCTCCCTCTCCTTCTTTCTCTTCCTTTCCCTCTATTTCTTGTTTGTTTTCTAAAAGTCCTATTGTAGCTCAAACAGCATCCATTGTATAGAAAGACTTACTAAAGCCTTAGGCCACAAGCAGTGAACTTAAGCTGAAGTTATACTTCATTACATGAAGGTAGGCCCCAAAACTGGTGTATCCTGTGAAAAATGAGAAAACCACATCCATCAACAGAAGTTGCATCCTTGAGATAGGAAAAGGAATAGCCAGACTGGAGACAGAGAAAGGATCCAATGAGGAACAAAAAGACCCCAGACGCAAATATTACTATTGGACCAGACCACCACATGAGGAAAGGGGAACTTAGATTGTAAGGGTATAACAGCCCAAAGATTTCTTTGTTTGGGGTACCTCTCTAGAGGCACCCAATTCGAGCTGCTCTAGACTGCTGTACCACTCAATAAATTCACCTGGGGTATGCCCAGTCAGGGACTTTGCTTCAGGAAACCTAGGGTCAAGCCTGAGGGAGGAAGTGCCCAAGAGTGAATATGTGCATGTGAGGGGTCAGAAGGAGCACCCATCTGCTCATTGGAGCCATTGGCTGCAAAGGGACTTTGGTCCTAGCAGTTAGAGTCTTGGGTGTGTGTGCGACTCCGTGAATGGTGTATGAATGGTCAGGGAGTGGCTTCTCCCTTAACAGTCCAATTGTACTTTTATGTAAAGTTTTTATGTACGACCTCTAGATGTATGAGGGCTCCTCCAGAAGTAATGCCTCCTATTTTATTATGTTGGACCACGACATCAGACGCAGATGTTGGTGGTCTGGCAGTAGAGGTTGAACCTTCCCACCAATACTCTGTTAAATCGTGTTGCCGTGGGACAGACGGCAGCAGAGGGGCAGTGTGACAACGTGACCTCTGACATGGCAGTGCCTGTGACGCAAAGGGGTGTCACTGAATTCCTGCATGTGGAAAAAATTGCACCCATTGACATTCATCAACGCTGCTGAACATTTGCAGAGACCAAGCAGTGGGTGTCAGCACAGTGAGGGGGTGGGTGGTGCGTCCCGGCCATGGTGACAGTGACGGTGGTGACCCCTCTGCTGGTACAGGTTTTTATTAGTGTGGCACGCAGGCTCTTGTTCATAGCTGGTGAAAATGCACAGCCAGTGGTGGGGACTATGTTGAAAAGCAGCGTTTTGTTGCTGAGAATCTGCTCTATCAAATAGTGCTCTTTGTATCTGTGGTAGTTTGCATGGAAATAAATAGGAGGTGTTGCTTTTGGAGTGACCTACATAATAGCTGGGGATAGCTGCAAATAGGTGCAAAAGAAAAAGCAGGTCAATTCTGTTATGAAAGTGTAGTAATTACCATAAATGTAGGCTTAATTTTGGAGCACAGAGTAACAAATTAGAGGCATAGTTTGGGGCAACATGGTAACAAATTTCTTTAGTAAAAAGACACATTTACACTTTCAAAATTCAACATTTTTCAAATCAACATTAAAGGAGAAATGTCTTTATTGTTGAAAGAAGCTTTGCTTCTTTTTGCTAGGCACACCTAGATACCAAACATCTGCGAATCTTGACTTATGTCTTCCTTAGACACCTGCTGGTAAAAACTAGTAAAATCATTCTCTATTTCCCCAACCATAGGAATCTCACACTACCACACATATTTTCAAGTCTCCTAGATTCACTGCTATGCAAGAGACTACCAGTTATTAAGTCGCTAATTCACAGGTTCTTACCTTAACTGGCGTATTGTCTTCCTGGAGCATAAAATAGCACATCATCCTGTCCTGCATGACAGTTTCCATCCAGCTTTCTGAGATGTCTGCAATAATTATTTACTTGGTTATGGACATGATTAACATATTTTTCAGCATTTCTCAGCTATTATGCATAGAGCAACTTTGAACATATCAGCACTTACAAGATTAAGTAAAGCTCCTTTGCTACTCGAAATGTTTTTTTAAAATTTTTATCATTAACTTTCGCTACAGAGTTCGCATTCAAAGAAAGTTAAAAAACACTTAAGTGACAGCTGCAGCATGTTCTTGGGCAGTTCCAGGCTTGGGCAAATCCAGCTACCAATCAAGTTCCTGGCAGGCTTTCCCAACAGGAACAGGACAAATCTCTGTCAAGATAACCAGCATCTTTCATCCTCATTGTTCCATCTTTCATAACAGAATAACTCAGATTAATTTCGTTTTGCACATATCTGAACAGCCTCAACACTGCAGTATTATAATGCACCACATAATGGGGTGGAAACTCTTGACAGAACCATTCTAGACTAGCATCGGGCAGGTACAGAGACGTGGTTTTGCAAGACTGAGCCACACACAACTGAAAGCATAGGTCCAACATTTAGGCACACTACTGGAATTCATAAAATACACCCCAAAACCTGTGAAATCCAAATATTTCAGCACCTGACTCTCCACTAGCAAAATGCCTTAAAAGCCAGCATTTCTATGGCTAGACATGTGCACAGGGAGAGGAAAGTCTTCACCAGGTATTCAGAAAATAAGCATTATTTCTCTAGAGCATACTTAGTCCAAGAACGTAAACGCATACCCCTGTGTGTAGGATATATTCAGCTGTGGAATTTCTTTCCATAGAGAACATGAATACCAAATTTTACATGGGTTCAAAAACTGATGGCATAAATTCTTGATAGACAAAACTGTTGTGGAGTACTGGGTACAGAGCTACCACACCCAGATCAGGGAGGGCCTGAGTCACCAGTCAGTGTATTCAAACACGCAGAGATTATTCAGAGGGTGTATGACCCAATGTTTGGTCTGCACAAGTCCTTCTCTCAGCATTTGCTATTGACTGCTGTGAGAGACAGGATACTGAGGGAAATGGACCATTGGTCTGATGCACTATGGCTATTAATCTGTTTTTATAAGCCCATTGAAAAAAAAGAATTACACTTCTTAGTAAGCTCTCTGACATCCCTTAATAGTCCACATATCCACAGTGAAGCATTTAAAGCCGTTAACCCACCAAATAGTGAACTCACCCACATGGCTGAGGGGCAGCACTGGTGGTGAGTTTATTTCTTTTGCTAAGGACATTCATGACTTCTACACGTGGTGAAACAACTATAGTTAAAAAGAAAGAGGATTCCACAAAGCTCCAGTGTACTGTTTTGCCCAAGGCTCAGCATCCACTACAGAGGTAAAACTAAATGCCACTGACTGAGGAGAAATATGAGTCCATGTTTCCATGCACAGATGAGAGTCCTGAAGAGGGGCCAGCTATTTAATAGGATATGTCCATTGCTACTTTCGTTTCCTTTAGGAATAATACCTTTAAGTAAAGGAGTCTAGACATCAAGATTGCCTGTACTTCCCATTTATTCTTCCACTGGCTACCACAACACTAACATTTAAGCACCACAAAGCCTAAGCCACTTCTGTGAATCTAGTGAGCATTGTCATATAACTCAGAGGAGTACTTTGTAATATGTGCTTCCTTTCTTCCATATGAAAGCAATGCTTCTAACTGAGCAAAGTCCCAAGCTTTCTGCTGTCATGGCCAATGCCAAAAATTGAACTGCATGGAGTCCCTGGGCTAACAAATGGTAAGAAAAGTGGACAAGATTAATATCTCCCCTTCCAACATAAACCCCCAGGGGAGAATATCCGGAGTGACAGGCAGCATTTGCAGCAGACGGAATATTTCCAGACAGATGAAACCACATTGCACTGCCAAAATCACACAAACCATTTCTGATTTGTTCAGCATCATCTTATGCATGATTTAGTAATGATTTTGTATTCAGCTTTACAGTAGAAGGACTGCACAGCTCAAGGCATCCTAATTCTTTTCCTTTTTGATTGACTGTAACTTGCTGCCTTGTGGGAAACCTGAGAAAATTTTGCTTGGATGCATGCTCATCTCTTTCCTTGTCTGAATGACCTGACACTTTATATTTTTCCATTTTGTAAATTATAGGTCTAAAATATAAATGTTCTTGTTAGGCATTTGTGACATAAAAATGCTGTACACTGCACTGCATGTAAGAAGACTTAGAGAAATTTAGGAGCAGATATTTCAATCTTCAGCCATTGAACTCTGCTTATGTTACTTCTGGTTATTTAAGAATAACAAGATGATTCTTATAATGTGAGTACGAGCTGTATTTCTCTGCTCCTTCCTTTTGTTTACCTTGAAAAACAAAACTTCAAAAGTCAGATTCTTCAAAAGGGCATAAATAAATAAGATTAATTTAAAAGAGACTTAAAAAAAAAAAAGACGTAGGAACCCAGAAACAGACAACTTTTTTATTAAATCCTATAAAACTTCATAACCTGACAGAAAAGACATCTTGCACTGTGAAGAAATGCTGCAACTTAGGTTAGCAACACTGATATATTTTCCCAGGCCACCTCTTCATCTTCTAAGTAACCCTCAGCATTCAAGATTGAGGTCAGTGTTAAATAGTTTAAAATGTGTTCCTACGTCAGCACGATGTATCCTGTCTGCATGGCTGAATGAGTACAAGAGCTTCCCCTAAGGAGCCATGGCACTGGAGGGAACATGGCTGGAGTTTCTCTTAAGACCCAGACACCGTCCAAGGTTTCTTTTCCCAAGTGGACTTCAGAGGAAAGAGAGCCATCTGCTTCTCTACACGAGACATGCTGCAGTGTGTCTTTTTAGCTTGATTATGAGAAATGTCAAGATGGCATTTAAGGAAGGAAGCACAAACCTTTGCTGTTCTCTCTCATGCTGTGGAGATGACAAGGGAAGCGGAGTGCTGAGCAGTGCTATCCACCATCTCCCCGGACTAGCACAGAGCACAGCTGCATCCAGCATTGAAAGTAACCAGAGCAAAATTGGTTCAGTACAAACAACGATCCTTTTTAGAAATAAAAATAAATAATCACAGAAAAGACTTCAGATACTTCACATCAGTACTGCATCACAAGTGTGACACAGAGCCTGACAGAGCCTGATAGAGCAGAGCAAAGTGAAGGCAACAACCAGCATTGCCTGGTAGGCTGGCTAGAGGCAAACCATGCCTGTTTACAGACAGCTATACACAAAGTCAGCCTCCAGGGAATAAGGAATGATGTACTTATCTTCTATGACGAAGGTCAATGCTCACCTCACACTCCTAAATCTGTATTTATGGCAGTCACCTTTTGACTGAGGCTGCAGCATCACAATCAAGCTGTTTTGGGGGCAGCAAAGATTCACTCATCAGTGAGGGTCTGAAAGATCCAAGAAGGAGGCAGCATGGCAGAGAATTCCACTTTCCTTGCTATTGCAAGGTTTGCTGGCATTATCCTATACTGAGAGTGTAGGTAGACTTAAGATACAACTTGCCTTAGTAAGAAGAAATGAGAGGTAAAAAAAAGGGGAAGCCTAGGAAAAGCTTTGTCTATCACTTCAGTCCCTGAAGTCCCTCATTCTCCCTGTGTTATGGTCAGAGGAGTCCAGGGAGAGCTTGAGGTTCAGCCTATGGATAGAAGTGATCATACTCATGACCCTGTGCAGCCCATCAGTCCTGGCCCATAGGCCCCCAGACTTCCTTCCTCATGGGCTGGGCGCTAGCAGTTGGGGTCTCTCTCTGGTGGTAAGTACATAAAGGCCAAGAAGAGTACTGCATATGTGAAACTCAAAGCTGAAGTCTTCAAGAACTAAAACCAAATACCCATTTCTCATAAAATGTTGCAAAATATGTTCAATGTGCAGTTGATTTTCCTTCTGTAATTTTGGATGTAAGACTGACTTCCAGCTAAGTTAGACTCACAGAAGACAGTCTTAGGCTAAATTTCAGAACCAGGACAGAAGTCCTGGTTTGCTTCACATGTTCACACAGATGTAATACTGTATGACTGGCACACAGCCGCAGTCATTCAATTGTTACTTGCAAACTCAGTGTGTCTACTTTGTGAGAAATGATAGAGCTGAATATGACGCCAGGAATCTTTTACATTCTTCCATTTTCCTAGATGTAGGATTTTCCAGGCAGTTATTTAGACATCGGCATGAGGGCACAGGCATCTAGTGAAGCCAAGCCATCCAGCGGATGACCGGTGGGATCGTCAAAATGACTCAGCACTGGCAGCCCTGGCAAGGGCACAGATGAGCAGAGGTGGGCTCCTATGGAAAAGCCTGTAAAACTTAAAAGACTTCTGCCCTGTTGTTAGCTTTGACCAAGGTTGAAAACCAGAAAAGCTCTATCACATATGCACTATGACGCTTATTTATACGGCTGCATTTTAAGGGCTCACTCCAGGAATCGGGCACCGTGCACACACGCAGAATAACAAGGCACTGAGATTTAAGCGTTAAAACGCCGCTCAGGTGCCCGGGCTACCCGGTGCTTACAGCGAAACCCAGCACCCGCACTGCCTGTCCTCCCCACTCGGGACGCG